>NW_028237761.1:0-172010 GCF_034619465.1 Leptosomus discolor
TGGTAACGGTCGTCGTGAACGGACCCCCTCATTAGAGTCCTAATTCACAATCCGAAACCGTGATTTCCAACGGTAATGAACCTTTTCTCTTGTGTCAGTCGGGTGCCTGCGCTTTGCTCCTGCTCCCTTCAGCAGCGGTACACGGAGCGCTCGCTGGCTGTGAGCCGTTCGTTCACACCGCTTTCTGTACCAGTCAACTCTTCAATCGGGCCATTTAAATAACAGACTATTCTCTCAAATTCCAGCTCAAACGCGTGGCACGAATTAACGGCGCCCGAGGACCATGCCATTTACTAGCGCCGCCCCGGAGCTGAGCCTGCTTATTGTGAGGCGCTTCTCGCAAGAGCCCCTCACGCACGCACGCACGCACGCACGCACGCACGCAGGTCCCGTCACCGGTGCTCCGCGCCGGCCTAACCGCGGACCGGCAGGGCCGGCGGAGAAACTGCCCGGAAGCCGTGGAGAGCGAGACGGATTCGAGAGCGAGACGGATTCGAGAGCGAGACGGATTCAACAGCGATTCCTGCCGAAACACGCAAGGAACGCAGCTCTGCACGGCGGGGCGGCGGCCTGTCCCCTCCTGCCCGCGCGGCCCCATCCCCGCCGCGGGCAGCCTCAGCCTTCACAAGACGGCGGCGCCATACACTCGCCCCCCTCCAAGCACCGGCCGCAGCTCCGGAGAGAAACGACGCGGATGCGGCCCCGAGACGGCGGCGCCGCCGGCACTCGTTTCGCGGGGGACTCACCGGCTCCTCCGGGGCTCCGGCAGGCTCCCGCCGCTTCCCCGCGGTCCTCCATGATGCCGGAAGTGCCCCTCAGTCCTCCGAACTTGCGCTCTATGGGCCCGCAGTCCTCCAGGATGCCCAAGTGCCGGTTCGGTGCGGGGGGGCCTGGAGTAGATGAGCCCCGGGCTCTGCCCAGGGAGCTCCTTCTGGGCGAGGCGAGAGCTGTGGGACTGGGCAGGGTCCAGCGGCACCCACAGGAGAGAGCGCCCTGGGATGCAGCTTGGGTTTTGGGGTTTTTTTGTTTTTTTTTTTTTGGGGGGTTGTTTGTTTTTTTTTTTTTTTTTTTTTAACGTCGGCAGTTTCCTACGGGGTGTTCAGGGGTGACAGGAGGTTTTAAAACACACAGCCTTTTTTTTTAACTGATAGTTTTGGTGCTGTTTTGTTCTAGGTGCACTGGATTTTCCCGGAATTCTGAACTTCCTGCAGGATGGCAACTTGTTTTTTGTGAGGCGTGTTGGTGACCGCATTTCCCTTCCTAGGACTTGAAGGTGAGACTATCGAGCAGCCGTGAGGGATGCGCCCCACGTCTGCACCTGTCTATGCCCCCCCATACCCCTGTCTCTGCCTTCAGGTGGGGTTTTTCCCATGCCACCCCCAACTCGGTGGCCTTGCTAAGGGTGGGTGTGCCTGGCCCCAAATCCACCCGGCGCCTCCCCCCCCCGCCGCGAGCGTGCCTTGCTGCCGTTCTTCGGCACTGGCCACTGTAGGCGTGCCCTGCTTGCCCCCCCCCGACCCCCCCCCCGGGTGTGCCTTTTCTGCCCCGGCACCGCCCCCCCCCCCGTGGGAGTGCCTTGCTGCTTTGCACCTCGCCCCAGCACCGCCCCCCCCCATGGCCTCGCCGACAGTGGCCGTGCCCTGCCCGGCCCCCACCCCCTCCCCTTCCCGGGTTTGCCTTTGTTATTCTGCACCCCACCCCAGCACCGCCCCCCCGGGCGTGACTTTTTTGCCCCATGCCCCACCCTCCCGTTGGCGTGCCTTGCTGCCCACCCCCCCCCACCCCACCCCCCCCCCCCCCCGGCACCGCCCCCCCTTGTGTCCCATCCCCACCACTTGCCCGGGGGCGGGGCCTGGGGTATATGAGCCTCGGCCTCTGCTCAGGGAGCTCATTCTGCTCTGGGGCTGCTGGCGCTGGCAGCTCCAGACCCAGCTGCCTCTGCGGGCACGGGGCTTCGGGCGCGGACAGGAGCGCAGGCGGCTGCGGCAGGGAAGAGCTGCGGCCGGGGACACCAGGCCACCCCCTGTACTCCTCAGGGCCCCATCGGCTCCAGCCCCTCAGCGAGGACCAGATGTGCTCCTGGGCCTGGCCAGGCCCTGCCGGGACGCGTTCCACCCCGTCGGGCCCCCTGCCACCAGCTATGCCGAGCGCTGCTGCCTCTGCCCAGCCCCGGGGGCGCCGGGGCCAGAGGCTGTCGTCCCCAAGTGGGGTCACAGCATCTTTTGCGGGGGGTCGATGGCACCGACGCCGAGCCATCCTGCAGCCGTCTTTTTGGCTTTGCACCGCAGGCATCTCCGTAAGCTGTCCGAGTTCCTCCCTCCCCTTCGTGTGCCCCTCAGTCCCCTCCATTTCCCATCCAGGCACCAGAATCAATCTGCGTGACAAGTGGCCTTCTCAGAACCACGGGCCTTCAAAGGGCCTTCTCTCACCTGCCTAGTCCTCTCAGAAGGACACGGGCGTTGCTCTGTGTGGACTCATTTGTCTTTCCTGGCACCTCTCCTGAGCTGCTTTGTCACTTGTTTTGGTTCGAGTCGCTTCAGTGTTACTTAAGGTGCTTGGTACAGTTCCTGATGCTTTGGGGCTCTTTTCCCCGACGGTTTTTCCTTGGTTTTGGTTTTTGGTTTGGGTTCGGTTTGGTTTCAACCCTTTCCTGGGGTTTTCTGTCCTTTGGGACTTATTTCTGTTGAGGGAGGCAGATGGAGAAAAGTAGGAGTCTCAGTGTCTTACAACTGCTGGTGATCTACAATAGTCCCTTTGCAACCAGAGAGCTCTGAGAGGAGGATTCTTGCAGGCTGTCATTCGGCTTTGTCATTCGGTCCCGTCCAGAATGTAGCGCTGGTACAAGTTCTGCAACAGACAGGAACGGGTCTAGCCTTGTTACGCGGGCTTTCTTTTTCCTTGCAGGTCGGACTTGAGACTTGAAACGGCATTTTCCTTCGCTAAAAAAACACGCCCCGGACTCGCCGCAGACTCGGCAGCGTCGCGGATTTCGCCGGACCGCGCCGCTGGCAGAGCCGGCGGCCGACGGGGTCGCGGGCGCTCGGCACCGCGTCGGCCGGAGGCTCCCGTTGGCGCAGCAGCGACGGTCGGGGGCGGCGCAGCTGGACAGCCGGAGGTTTGGTGTCGCGGCGTATCTGCTGTGCGCGGGTTCGCTTCCCCGGGATTTTGGGCTGCTCTGGAAAAACGGGTGGCGGAGCCGGAGAGAAGAGCGGGCGGTGGCTACAGGCCGAGTCGCCGCTCGGGGAGGTTGCGCTCCGCGGAGCTTCAAACTTTGGAGACGGAGTGCAAAACCGTCGAGCGTCCCAAGTGGACCGCGGCAGGCGTCCTCGCTCCGGTCGTTTTTCCTGGGGAATTCCAAAGTGGTCAGTTTCTATTAGTTTAATTTTTACCGCTCGTTTACGTCAAAACGTTTAAAATAAAAATGTCCGTCACAGTAACCAGAATAGTCTTTGGGAGCAAATACTGCCCGTCGTCCGCTCTAGCTATTGCTTCCCGCTTTGCAGACAGTACTTACTCCCCATTGATGTAATCAAAGGGCAAGCAGCAGAATATCAACAACAGAGCACTAACTGGAAGGAATACCTGTAGCGAAACAACTCTAACAGGAAAAGAAAAAAATCACGCGTCCTAGTTAATCCACTTCGTGGTAAAGTCACAAAATATCAGAGCGCGCCTAAAGAGAAGAAATATTACCTAGGGTTGAGTAATGACTAAATTTAGTGGCAGACGTTACTTAATGAACCAGGCAGTAATTATTCCCGGTCCCTATTGCAATTCAAAAAATGAATAGTTGAGAGACCCTCTTGAAGTGATAAAGACAGAAAACTAATTGGGAGTCGTGAACAGCTCCATTTAAACATAACCACTGCTAAACCAATTGAACTGGAAACTAATTGGGAGGCTCTAACGCTTAAACGAGCACACCGCTGTAAGCAAGCTGGGAGGCAACAGTGACTCCTGCTTAGAACCAAAAGAGTAATCGAAGCTTTAGATTTTTAGATAAAGAGAAATAAAAAAAGGAATCGTTCAATAACGGCTACGTTTAAACGTAGGTACTAAAAGAATTCCCGGGCGGTGGTGAACTAACATAACGCTAAAAGATTTAGATTTAAAATAAAAGGAAAATTAGAAAACCAACAGGGAGTCACGACTGCCGAAACTTAAACATAGCCGTTGGGGGGGGGGGGAGGAGGGGACGGGTACCAATTCCTTCCAAGTAGAGCTAAAAGAAAAAACCGACGCCCATTAAATCCGACGAACAAACACCTTAGATTTCATTTTAGAAACAGATCGAACGCTAACTGGGCATCATGAGTGCCCGTTTAACAATACTAGCCATCTTAAACTGATGCATTAAAGATACCCCCGCAGCACCATCAGATGAAAATTTTCTCCTTGGGAAGCAGAAATAGAATACCAATTGGGAGCAGTTTAGGGTAACGGTCGTCGTGAACGGACCCCTCATTAGAGTCCTAATTCACAATCCGAAACCGTGATTTCCAACGGTAATGAACCTTTTCCTCTTGTGTCAGTCGGGTGCCTGCGCTTTGCTCCTGCTCCCTTCAGCAGCGGTACACGGAGCGCTCGCTGGCTGTGAGCCGTTCGTTCACCCGCTTTCTGTACCAGTCAACTCTTCAATCGGGCCATTTAAATAACAGACTATTCTCTCAAATTCCAGCTCAAACGCGTGGCACGAATTAACGGCGCCCGAGGACCATGCCATTTACTAGCGCCGCCCCGGAGCTGAGCCTGCTTATTGTGAGGCGCTTCTCGCAAGAGCCCCTCACGCACGCACGCACGCACGCACGCACGCACGCAGGTCCCGTCACCGGTGCTCCGCGCCGGCCTAACCGCGGACCGGCAGGGCCGGCGGAGAAACTGCCCGGAAGCCGTGGAGAGCGAGACGGATTCGAGAGCGAGACGGATTCGAGAGCGAGACGGATTCAACAGCGATTCCTGCCGAAAACACGCAAGGAACGCAGCTCTGCACGGCGGGGCGGCGGCCTGTCCCCTCCTGCCCGCGCGGCCCCATCCCCGCCGCGGGCAGCCTCAGCCTTCACAAGACGGCGGCGCCATACACTCGCCCCCCTCCAAGCACCGGCCGCAGCTCCGGAGAGAAACGACGCGGATGCGGCCCCGAGACGGCGGCGCCGCCGGCACTCGTTTCGCGGGGGACTCACCGGCTCCTCCGGGGCTCCGGCAGGCTCCCGCCGCTTCCCCCGCGGTCCTCCATGATGCCGGAAGTGCCCCTCAGTCCTCCGAACTTGCGCTCTATGGGCCCGCAGTCCTCCAGGATGCCCAAGTGCCGGTTCGGTGCGGGGGGGGCCTGGAGTAGATGAGCCCCGGGCTCTGCCCAGGGAGCTCCTTCTGGGCGAGGCGAGAGCTGTGGGACTGGGCAGGGTCCAGCGGCACCCACAGGAGAGAGCGCCCTGGGATGCAGCTTGGGTTTTGGGGTTTTTTTGGTTTGTTTTTTTTTGGGGGGTTGTTTGTTTTTTTTTTTTTTTTTTAACGTCGGCAGTTTCCTACGGGGTGTTCAGGGGTGACAGGAGGGTTTTAAAACACACAGCCTTTTTTTTTAACTGATAGTTTTGGTGCTGTTTTGTTCTAGGTGCACTGGATTTTCCCGGAATTCTGAACTTCCTGCAGGATGGCAACTTGTTTTTTGTGAGGCGTGTTGGTGACCGCATTTCCCTTCCTAGGACTTGAAGGTGAGACTATCGAGCAGCCGTGAGGATGCGCCCCACGTCTGCACCTGTCTATGCCCCCCCATACCCCTGTCTCTGCCTTCAGGTGGGGTTTTTCCCATGCCACCCCCCAACTCGGTGGCCTTGCTAAGGGTGGGTGTGCCTGGCCCCAAATCCACCCGGCGCCTCCCCCCCCCGCCGCGAGCGTGCCTTGCTGCCGTTCTTCGGCACTGGCCACTGTAGGCGTGCCCTGCTTGCCCCCCCCCCGACCCCCCCCCCCCGGGTGTGCCTTTTCTGCCCCGGCACCGCCCCCCCCCCCGTGGGAGTGCCTTGCTGCTTTGCACCTCGCCCCAGCACCGCCCCCCCCCATGGCCTCGCCGACAGTGGCCGTGCCCTGCCCGGCCCCCACCCCCTCCCCTTCCCGGGTTTGCCTTTGTTATTCTGCACCCCACCCCAGCACCGCCCCCCCGGGCGTGACTTTTTTGCCCCATGCCCCACCCTCCCGTTGGCGTGCCTTGCTGCCCACCCCCCCCCACCCCACCCCCCCCCCCCCCCCCCCGGCACCGCCCCCCCTTGTGTCCCATCCCCACCACTTGCCCGGGGGCGGGGCCTGGGGTATATGAGCCTCGGCCTCTGCTCAGGGAGCTCATTCTGCTCTGGGGCTGCTGGCGCTGGCAGCTCCAGACCCAGCTGCCTCTGCGGGCACGGGGCTTCGGGCGCGGACAGGAGCGCAGGCGGCTGCGGCAGGGAAGAGCTGCGGCCGGGGACACCAGGCCACCCCTGTACTCCTCAGGGCCCCATCGGCTCCAGCCCCTCAGCGAGGACCAGATGTGCTCCTGGGCCTGGCCAGGCCCTGCCGGGACGCGTTCCACCCCGTCGGGCCCCCTGCCACCAGCTATGCCGAGCGCTGCTGCCTCTGCCCAGCCCCGGGGGCGCCGGGGCCAGAGGCTGTCGTCCCCAAGTGGGGTCACAGCATCTTTTGCGGGGGGTCGATGGCACCGACGCCGAGCCATCCTGCAGCCGTCTTTTTGGCTTTGCACCGCAGGCATCTCCGTAAGCTGTCCGAGTTCCTCCCTCCCCTTCGTGTGCCCCTCAGTCCCCTCCATTTCCCATCCAGGCACCAGAATCAATCTGCGTGACAAGTGGCCTTCTCAGAACCACGGGCCTTCAAAGGGCCTTCTCTCACCTGCCTAGTCCTCTCAGAAGGACACGGGCGTTGCTCTGTGTGGACTCATTTGTCTTTCCTGGCACCTCTCCTGAGCTGCTTTGTCACTTGTTTTGGTTCGAGTCGCTTCAGTGTTACTTAAGGTGCTTGGTACAGTTCCTGATGCTTTGGGGCTCTTTTCCCCGACGGTTTTTCCTTGGTTTTGGTTTTTGGTTTGGGTTCGGTTTGGTTTCAACCCTTTCCTGGGGTTTTCTGTCCTTTGGGACTTATTTCTGTTGAGGGAGGCAGATGGAGAAAAGTAGGAGTCTCAGTGTCTTACAACTGCTGGTGATCTACAATAGTCCCTTTGCAACCAGAGAGCTCTGAGAGGAGGATTCTTGCAGGCTGTCATTCGGCTTTGTCATTCGGTCCCGTCCAGAATGTAGCGCTGGTACAAGTTCTGCAACAGACAGGAACGGGTCTAGCCTTGTTACGCGGGCTTTCTTTTTCCTTGCAGGTCGGACTTGAGACTTGAAACGGCATTTTCCTTCGCTAAAAAAACACGCCCCGGACTCGCCGCAGACTCGGCAGCGTCGCGGATTTCGCCGGACCGCGCCGCTGGCAGAGCCGGCGGCCGACGGGGTCGCGGGCGCTCGGCACCGCGTCGGCCGGAGGCTCCCGTTGGCGCAGCAGCGACGGTCGGGGGCGGCGCAGCTGGACAGCCGGAGGTTTGGTGTCGCGGCGTATCTGCTGTGCGCGGGTTCGCTTCCCCGGGATTTTGGGCTGCTCTGGAAAAACGGGTGGTGGAGCCGGAGAGAAGAGCGGGCGGTGGCTACAGGCCGAGTCGCCGCTCGGGGAGGTTGCGCTCCGCGGAGCTTCAAACTTTGGAGACGGAGTGCAAAACCGTCGAGCGTCCCAAGTGGACCGCGGCAGGCGTCCTCGCTCCGGTCGTTTTTCCTGGGGAATTCCAAAGTGGTCAGTTTCTATTAGTTTAATTTTTACCGCTCGTTTACGTCAAAACGTTTAAAATAAAAATGTCCGTCACAGTAACCAGAATAGTCTTTGGGAGCAAATACTGCCCGTCGTCCGCTCTAGCTATTGCTTCCCACTTTGCAGACAGTACTTACTCCCCATTGATGTAATCAAAGGGCAAGCAGCAGAATATCAACAACAGAGCACTAACTGGAAGGAATACCTGTAGCGAAACAACTCTAACAGGAAAAGAAAAAAATCACGCGTCCTAGTTAATCCACTTCGTGGTAAAGTCACAAAATATCAGAGCGCGCCTAAAGAGAAGAAATATTACCTAGGGTTGAGTAATGACTAAATTTAGTGGCAGATGTTACTTAATGAACCAGGCAGTAATTATTCCCGGTCCCTATTGCAATTCAAAAAATGAATAGTTGAGAGACCCTCTTGAAGTGATAAAGACAGAAAACTAATTGGGAGTCGTGAACAGCTCCATTTAAACATAACCACTGCTAAACCAATTGAACTGGAAACTAATTGGGAGGCTCTAACGCTTAAACGAGCACACCGCTGTAAGCAAGCTGGGAGGCAACAGTGACTCCTGCTTAGAACCAAAAGAGTAATCGAAGCTTTAGATTTTTAGATAAAGAGAAATAAAAAAAGGAATCGTTCAATAACGGCTACGTTTAAACGTAGGTACTAAAAGAATTCCCGGGCGGTGGTGAACTAACATAACGCTAAAAGATTTAGATTTAAAATAAAAGGAAAATTAGAAAACCAACAGGGAGTCACGACTGCCGAAACTTAAACATAGCCGTTGGGGGGGGGGAGGAGGGGACGGGTACCAATTCCTTCCAAGTAGAGCTAAAAGAAAAAACCGACGCCCATTAAATCCGACGAACAAACACCTTAGATTTCATTTTAGAAACAGATCGAACGCTAACTGGGCATCATGAGTGCCCGTTTAACAATACTAGCCATCTTAAACTGATGCATTAAAGATACCCCCGCAGCACCATCAGATGAAAATTTTCTCCTTGGGAAGCAGAAATAGAATACCAATTGGGAGCAGTTTAGGGTAACGGTCGTCGTGAACGGACCCCTCATTAGAGTCCTAATTCACAATCCGAAACCGTGATTTCCAACGGTAATGAACCTTTTCCTCTTGTGTCAGTCGGGTGCCTGCGCTTTGCTCCTGCTCCCTTCAGCAGCGGTACACGGAGCGCTCGCTGGCTGTGAGCCGTTCGTTCACCCGCTTTCTGTACCAGTCAACTCTTCAATCGGGCCATTTAAATAACAGACTATTCTCTCAAATTCCAGCTCAAACGCGTGGCACGAATTAACGGCGCCCGAGGACCATGCCATTTACTAGCGCCGCCCCGGAGCTGAGCCTGCTTATTGTGAGGCGCTTCTCGCAAGAGCCCCTCACGCACGCACGCACGCACGCACGCACGCACGCAGGTCCCGTCACCGGTGCTCCGCGCCGGCCTAACCGCGGACCGGCAGGGCCGGCGGAGAAACTGCCCGGAAGCCGTGGAGAGCGAGACGGATTCGAGAGCGAGACGGATTCGAGAGCGAGACGGATTCAACAGCGATTCCTGCCGAAACACGCAAGGAACGCAGCTCTGCACGGCGGGGCGGCGGCCTGTCCCCTCCTGCCCGCGCGGCCCCATCCCCGCCGCGGGCAGCCTCAGCCTTCACAAGACGGCGGCGCCATACACTCGCCCCCCTCCAAGCACCGGCCGCAGCTCCGGAGAGAAACGACGCGGATGCGGCCCCGAGACGGCGGCGCCGCCGGCACTCGTTTCGCGGGGGACTCACCGGCTCCTCCGGGGCTCCGGCAGGCTCCCGCCGCTTCCCCGCGGTCCTCCATGATGCCGGAAGTGCCCCTCAGTCCTCCGAACTTGCGCTCTATGGGCCCGCAGTCCTCCAGGATGCCCAAGTGCCGGTTCGGTGCGGGGGGGCCTGGAGTAGATGAGCCCCGGACTCTGCCCAGGGAGCTCCTTCTGGGCGAGGCGAGAGCTGTGGGACTGGGCAGGGTCCAGCGGCACCCACAGGAGAGAGCGCCCTGGGATGCAGCTTGGGTTTTGGGGTTTTTTTGGTTTGGTTTTTTTTTTGTTTGTTTTTGTTTTTGGTTTGGTTTTTTTTTTTTTTTTTTAACGTCGGCAGTTTCCTACGGGGTGTTCAGGGGTGACAGGAGGGTTTTAAAACACACAGCCTGTTTTTTTAACTGATAGTTTTGGTGCTGTTTTGTTCTAGGTGCACTGGATTTTCCCGGAATTCTGAACTTCCTGCAGGATGGCAACTTGTTTTTTGTGAGGCGTGTTGGTGACCGCATTTCCCTTCCTAGGACTTGAAGGTGAGACTATCGAGCAGCCGTGAGGATGCGCCCCACGTCTGCACCTGTCTATGCCCCCCCATACCCCTGTCTCTGCCTTCAGGTGGGGTTTTTCCCATGCCACCCCCAACTCGGTGGCCTTGCTAAGGGTGGGTGTGCCTGGCCCCAAATCCACCCGGCGCCTCCCCCCCCCCGCCGCGAGCGTGCCTTGCTGCCGTTCTTCGGCACTGGCCACTGTAGGCGTGCCCTGCTTGCCCCCCCCCGACCCCCCCCCCCCGGGTGTGCCTTTTCTGCCCCGGCACCGCCACCCCCCGTGGGCGTGCCCTGCTTCCCCGCGCCCCGCCCCGCCCCCCCCCCGTGGGAGTGCCTTGCTGCTTTGCACCTCGCCCCAGCACCGCCCCCCCCATGGCCTCGCCGACAGTGGCCGTGCCCTGCCCGGCCCCCACCCCCTCCCCTTCCCGGGTTTGCCTTTGTTATTCTGCACCCCACCCCAGCACCGCCCCCCCGGGCGTGACTTTTTTGCCCCATGCCCCACCCTCCCGTTGGCGTGCCTTGCTGCCCACCCCCCCCACCCCACCCCCCCCCCCCCCCCGGCACCGCCCCCCCTTGTGTCCCATCCCCACCACTTGCCCGGGGGCGGGGCCTGGGGTATATGAGCCTCGGCCTCTGCTCAGGGAGCTCATTCTGCTCTGGGGCTGCTGGCGCTGGCAGCTCCAGACCCAGCTGCCTCTGCGGGCACGGGGCTTCGGGCGCGGACAGGAGCGCAGGCGGCTGCGGCAGGGAAGAGCTGCGGCCGGGGACACCAGGCCACCCCTGTACTCCTCAGGGCCCCATCGGCTCCAGCCCCTCAGCGAGGACCAGATGTGCTCCTGGGCCTGGCCAGGCCCTGCCGGGACGCGTTCCACCCCGTCGGGCCCCCTGCCACCAGCTATGCCGAGCGCTGCTGCCTCTGCCCAGCCCCGGGGGCGCCGGGGCCAGAGGCTGTCGTCCCCAAGTGGGGTCACAGCATCTTTTGGGGGGGGTCGATGGCACCGACGCCGAGCCATCCTGCAGCCGTCTTTTTGGCTTTGCACCGCAGGCATCTCCGTAAGCTGTCCGAGTTCCTCCCTCCCCTTCGTGTGCCCCTCAGTCCCCTCCATTTCCCATCCAGGCACCAGAATCAATCTGCGTGACAAGTGGCCTTCTCAGAACCACGGGCCTTCAAAGGGCCTTCTCTCACCTGCCTAGTCCTCTCAGAAGGACACGGGCGTTGCTCTGTGTGGACTCATTTGTCTTTCCTGGCACCTCTCCTGAGCTGCTTTGTCACTTGTTTTGGTTCGAGTCGCTTCAGTGTTACTTAAGGTGCTTGGTACAGTTCCTGATGCTTTGGGGCTCTTTTCCCCGACGGTTTTTCCTTGGTTTTGGTTTTTGGTTTGGGTTCGGTTTGGTTTCAACCCTTTCCTGGGGTTTTCTGTCCTTTGGGACTTATTTCTGTTGAGGGAGGCAGATGGAGAAAAGTAGGAGTCTCAGTGTCTTACAACTGCTGGTGATCTACAATAGTCCCTTTGCAACCAGAGAGCTCTGAGAGGAGGATTCTTGCAGGCTGTCATTCGGCTTTGTCATTCGGTCCCGTCCAGAATGTAGCGCTGGTACAAGTTCTGCAACAGACAGGAACGGGTCTAGCCTTGTTACGCGGGCTTTCTTTTTCCTTGCAGGTCGGACTTGAGACTTGAAACGGCATTTTCCTTCGCTAAAAAAACACGCCCCGGACTCGCCGCAGACTCGGCAGCGTCGCGGATTTCGCCGGACCGCGCCGCTGGCAGAGCCGGCGGCCGACGGGGTCGCGGGCGCTCGGCACCGCGTCGGCCGGAGGCTCCCGTTGGCGCAGCAGCGACGGTCGGGGGCGGCGCAGCTGGACAGCCGGAGGTTTGGTGTCGCGGCGTATCTGCTGTGCGCGGGTTCGCTTCCCCGGGATTTTGGGCTGCTCTGGAAAAACGGGTGGCGGAGCCGGAGAGAAGAGCGGGCGGTGGCTACAGGCCGAGTCGCCGCTCGGGGAGGTTGCGCTCCGCGGAGCTTCAAACTTTGGAGACGGAGTGCAAAACCGTCGAGCGTCCCAAGTGGACCGCGGCAGGCGTCCTCGCTCCGGTCGTTTTTCCTGGGGAATTCCAAAGTGGTCAGTTTCTATTAGTTTAATTTTTACCGCTCGTTTACGTCAAAACGTTTAAAATAAAAATGTCCGTCACAGTAACCAGAATAGTCTTTGGGAGCAAATACTGCCCGTCGTCCGCTCTAGCTATTGCTTCCCACTTTGCAGACAGTACTTACT
Organism: Leptosomus discolor; assembly: GCF_034619465.1. Taxonomy (NCBI): domain Eukaryota; kingdom Metazoa; phylum Chordata; class Aves; order Leptosomiformes; family Leptosomidae; genus Leptosomus; species Leptosomus discolor. Next base: position 12,441 of record NW_028237761.1, read on the forward strand.
CCCCATTGATGTAATCAAAGGGCAAGCAGCAGAATATCAACAACAGAGCACTAACTGGAAGGAATACCTGTAGCGAAACAACTCTAACAGGAAAAGAAAAAAATCACGCGTCCTAGTTAATCCACTTCGTGGTAAAGTCACAAAATATCAGAGCGCGCCTAAAGAGAAGAAATATTACCTAGGGTTGAGTAATGACTAAATTTAGTGGCAGACGTTACTTAATGAACCAGGCAGTAATTATTCCCGGTCCCTATTGCAATTCAAAAAATGAATAGTTGAGAGACCCTCTTGAAGTGATAAAGACAGAAAACTAATTGGGAGTCGTGAACAGCTCCATTTAAACATAACCACTGCTAAACCAATTGAACTGGAAACTAATTGGGAGGCTCTAACGCTTAAACGAGCACACCGCTGTAAGCAAGCTGGGAGGCAACAGTGACTCCTGCTTAGAACCAAAAGAGTAATCGAAGCTTTAGATTTTTAGATAAAGAGAAATAAAAAAAGGAATCGTTCAATAACGGCTACGTTTAAACGTAGGTACTAAAAGAATTCCCGGGCGGTGGTGAACTAACATAACGCTAAAAGATTTAGATTTAAAATAAAAGGAAAATTAGAAAACCAACAGGGAGTCACGACTGCCGAAACTTAAACATAGCCGTTGGGGGGGGGGAGGAGGGGACGGGTACCAATTCCTTCCAAGTAGAGCTAAAAGAAAAAACCGACGCCCATTAAATCCGACGAACAAACACCTTAGATTTCATTTTAGAAACAGATCGAACGCTAACTGGGCATCATGAGTGCCCGTTTAACAATACTAGCCATCTTAAACTGATGCATTAAAGATACCCCCGCAGCACCATCAGATGAAAATTTTCTCCTTGGGAAGCAGAAATAGAATACCAATTGGGAGCAGTTTAGGGTAACGGTCGTCGTGAACGGACCCCTCATTAGAGTCCTAATTCACAATCCGAAACCGTGATTTCCAACGGTAATGAACCTTTTCCTCTTGTGTCAGTCGGGTGCCTGCGCTTTGCTCCTGCTCCCTTCAGCAGCGGTACACGGAGCGCTCGCTGGCTGTGAGCCGTTCGTTCACCCGCTTTCTGTACCAGTCAACTCTTCAATCGGGCCATTTAAATAACAGACTATTCTCTCAAATTCCAGCTCAAACGCGTGGCACGAATTAACGGCGCCCGAGGACCATGCCATTTACTAGCGCCGCCCCGGAGCTGAGCCTGCTTATTGTGAGGCGCTTCTCGCAAGAGCCCCTCACGCACGCACGCACGCACGCACGCACGCACGCAGGTCCCGTCACCGGTGCTCCGCGCCGGCCTAACCGCGGACCGGCAGGGCCGGCGGAGAAACTGCCCGGAAGCCGTGGAGAGCGAGACGGATTCGAGAGCGAGACGGATTCGAGAGCGAGACGGATTCAACAGCGATTCCTGCCGAAACACGCAAGGAACGCAGCTCTGCACGGCGGGGCGGCGGCCTGTCCCCTCCTGCCCGCGCGGCCCCATCCCCGCCGCGGGCAGCCTCAGCCTTCACAAGACGGCGGCGCCATACACTCGCCCCCCTCCAAGCACCGGCCGCAGCTCCGGAGAGAAACGACGCGGATGCGGCCCCGAGACGGCGGCGCCGCCGGCACTCGTTTCGCGGGGGACTCACCGGCTCCTCCGGGGCTCCGGCAGGCTCCCGCCGCTTCCCCGCGGTCCTCCATGATGCCGGAAGTGCCCCTCAGTCCTCCGAACTTGCGCTCTATGGGCCCGCAGTCCTCCAGGATGCCCAAGTGCCGGTTCGGTGCGGGGGGGCCTGGAGTAGATGAGCCCCGGGCTCTGCCCAGGGAGCTCCTTCTGGGCGAGGCGAGAGCTGTGGGACTGGGCAGGGTCCAGCGGCACCCACAGGAGAGAGCGCCCTGGGATGCAGCTTGGGTTTTGGGGTTTTTTTGTTTTTTTTTTTTTGGGGGGTTGTTTGGTTTTTTTTTTTTTTTTTTTTAACGTCGGCAGTTTCCTACGGGGTGTTCAGGGGTGACAGGAGGGTTTTAAAACACACAGCCTTTTTTTTTAACTGATAGTTTTGGTGCTGTTTTGTTCTAGGTGCACTGGATTTTCCCGGAATTCTGAACTTCCTGCAGGATGGCAACTTGTTTTTTGTGAGGCGTGTTGGTGACCGCATTTCCCTTCCTAGGACTTGAAGGTGAGACTATCGAGCAGCCGTGAGGATGCGCCCCACGTCTGCACCTGTCTATGCCCCCCCATACCCCTGTCTCTGCCTTCAGGTGGGGTTTTTCCCATGCCACCCCCAACTCGGTGGCCTTGCTAAGGGTGGGTGTGCCTGGCCCCAAATCCACCCGGCGCCTCCCCCCCCCGCCGCGAGCGTGCCTTGCTGCCGTTCTTCGGCACTGGCCACTGTAGGCGTGCCCTGCTTGCCCCCCCCCGACCCCCCCCCCGGGTGTGCCTTTTCTGCCCCGGCACCGCCCCCCCCCCGTGGGAGTGCCTTGCTGCTTTGCACCTCGCCCCAGCACCGCCCCCCCCATGGCCTCGCCGACAGTGGCCGTGCCCTGCCCGGCCCCCACCCCCTCCCCTTCCCGGGTTTGCCTTTGTTATTCTGCACCCCACCCCAGCACCGCCCCCCCGGGCGTGACTTTTTTGCCCCATGCCCCACCCTCCCGTTGGCGTGCCTTGCTGCCCACCCCCCCCCACCCCACCCCCCCCCCCCCCCCGGCACCGCCCCCCCTTGTGTCCCATCCCCACCACTTGCCCGGGGGCGGGGCCTGGGGTATATGAGCCTCGGCCTCTGCTCAGGGAGCTCATTCTGCTCTGGGGCTGCTGGCGCTGGCAGCTCCAGACCCAGCTGCCTCTGCGGGCACGGGGCTTCGGGCGCGGACAGGAGCGCAGGCGGCTGCGGCAGGGAAGAGCTGCGGCCGGGGACACCAGGCCACCCCTGTACTCCTCAGGGCCCCATCGGCTCCAGCCCCTCAGCGAGGACCAGATGTGCTCCTGGGCCTGGCCAGGCCCTGCCGGGACGCGTTCCACCCCGTCGGGCCCCCTGCCACCAGCTATGCCGAGCGCTGCTGCCTCTGCCCAGCCCCGGGGGCGCCGGGGCCAGAGGCTGTCGTCCCCAAGTGGGGTCACAGCATCTTTTGCGGGGGGTCGATGGCACCGACGCCGAGCCATCCTGCAGCCGTCTTTTTGGCTTTGCACCGCAGGCATCTCCGTAAGCTGTCCGAGTTCCTCCCTCCCCTTCGTGTGCCCCTCAGTCCCCTCCATTTCCCATCCAGGCACCAGAATCAATCTGCGTGACAAGTGGCCTTCTCAGAACCACGGGCCTTCAAAGGGCCTTCTCTCACCTGCCTAGTCCTCTCAGAAGGACACGGGCGTTGCTCTGTGTGGACTCATTTGTCTTTCCTGGCACCTCTCCTGAGCTGCTTTGTCACTTGTTTTGGTTCGAGTCGCTTCAGTGTTACTTAAGGTGCTTGGTACAGTTCCTGATGCTTTGGGGCTCTTTTCCCCGACGGTTTTTCCTTGGTTTTGGTTTTTGGTTTGGGTTCGGTTTGGTTTCAACCCTTTCCTGGGGTTTTCTGTCCTTTGGGACTTATTTCTGTTGAGGGAGGCAGATGGAGAAAAGTAGGAGTCTCAGTGTCTTACAACTGCTGGTGATCTACAATAGTCCCTTTGCAACCAGAGAGCTCTGAGAGGAGGATTCTTGCAGGCTGTCATTCGGCTTTGTCATTCGGTCCCGTCCAGAATGTAGCGCTGGTACAAGTTCTGCAACAGACAGGAACGGGTCTAGCCTTGTTACGCGGGCTTTCTTTTTCCTTGCAGGTCGGACTTGAGACTTGAAACGGCATTTTCCTTCGCTAAAAAAACACGCCCCGGACTCGCCGCAGACTCGGCAGCGTCGCGGATTTCGCCGGACCGCGCCGCTGGCAGAGCCGGCGGCCGACGGGGTCGCGGGCGCTCGGCACCGCGTCGGCCGGAGGCTCCCGTTGGCGCAGCAGCGACGGTCGGGGGCGGCGCAGCTGGACAGCCGGAGGTTTGGTGTCGCGGCGTATCTGCTGTGCGCGGGTTCGCTTCCCCGGGATTTTGGGCTGCTCTGGAAAAACGGGTGGCGGAGCCGGAGAGAAGAGCGGGCGGTGGCTACAGGCCGAGTCGCCGCTCGGGGAGGTTGCGCTCCGCGGAGCTTCAAACTTTGGAGACGGAGTGCAAAACCGTCGAGCGTCCCAAGTGGACCGCGGCAGGCGTCCTCGCTCCGGTCGTTTTTCCTGGGGAATTCCAAAGTGGTCAGTTTCTATTAGTTTAATTTTTACCGCTCGTTTACGTCAAAACGTTTAAAATAAAAATGTCCGTCACAGTAACCAGAATAGTCTTTGGGAGCAAATACTGCCCGTCGTCCGCTCTAGCTATTGCTTCCCGCTTTGCAGACAGTACTTACTCCCCATTGATGTAATCAAAGGGCAAGCAGCAGAATATCAACAACAGAGCACTAACTGGAAGGAATACCTGTAGCGAAACAACTCTAACAGGAAAAGAAAAAAATCACGCGTCCTAGTTAATCCACTTCGTGGTAAAGTCACAAAATATCAGAGCGCGCCTAAAGAGAAGAAATATTACCTAGGGTTGAGTAATGACTAAATTTAGTGGCAGACGTTACTTAATGAACCAGGCAGTAATTATTCCCGGTCCCTATTGCAATTCAAAAAATGAATAGTTGAGAGACCCTCTTGAAGTGATAAAGACAGAAAACTAATTGGGAGTCGTGAACAGCTCCATTTAAACATAACCACTGCTAAACCAATTGAACTGGAAACTAATTGGGAGGCTCTAACGCTTAAACGAGCACACCGCTGTAAGCAAGCTGGGAGGCAACAGTGACTCCTGCTTAGAACCAAAAGAGTAATCGAAGCTTTAGATTTTTAGATAAAGAGAAATAAAAAAAGGAATCGTTCAATAACGGCTACGTTTAAACGTAGGTACTAAAAGAATTCCCGGGCGGTGGTGAACTAACATAACGCTAAAAGATTTAGATTTAAAATAAAAGGAAAATTAGAAAACCAACAGGGAGTCACGACTGCCGAAACTTAAACATAGCCGTTGGGGGGGGGGGAGGAGGGGACGGGTACCAATTCCTTCCAAGTAGAGCTAAAAGAAAAAACCGACGCCCATTAAATCCGACGAACAAAAACCTTAGATTTCATTTTAGAAACAGATCGAACGCTAACTGGGCATCATGAGTGCCCGTTTAACAATACTAGCCATCTTAAACTGATGCATTAAAGATACCCCCGCAGCACCATCAGATGAAAATTTTCTCCTTGGGAAGCAGAAATAGAATACCAATTGGGAGCAGTTTAGGGTAACGGTCGTCGTGAACGGACCCCTCATTAGAGTCCTAATTCACAATCCGAAACCGTGATTTCCAACGGTAATGAACCTTTTCCTCTTGTGTCAGTCGGGTGCCTGCGCTTTGCTCCTGCTCCCTTCAGCAGCGGTACACGGAGCGCTCGCTGGCTGTGAGCCGTTCGTTCACCCGCTTTCTGTACCAGTCAACTCTTCAATCGGGCCATTTAAATAACAGACTATTCTCTCAAATTCCAGCTCAAACGCGTGGCACGAATTAACGGCGCCCGAGGACCATGCCATTTACTAGCGCCGCCCCGGAGCTGAGCCTGCTTATTGTGAGGCGCTTCTCGCAAGAGCCCCTCACGCACGCACGCACGCACGCACGCAGGTCCCGTCACCGGTGCTCCGCGCCGGCCTAACCGCGGACCGGCAGGGCCGGCGGAGAAACTGCCCGGAAGCCGCGGAGAGCGAGACGGATTCGAGAGCGAGACGGATTCAACAGCGATTCCTGCCGAAACACGCAAGGAACGCAGCTCTGCACGGCGGGGCGGCGGCCTGTCCCCTCCTGCCCGCGCGGCCCCATCCCCGCCGCGGGCAGCCTCAGCCTTCACAAGACGGCGGCGCCATACACTCGCCCCCCTCCAAGCACCGGCCGCAGCTCCGGAGAGAAACGACGCGGATGCGGCCCCGAGACGGCGGCGCCGCCGGCACTCGTTTCGCGGGGGACTCACCGGCTCCTCCGGGGCTCCGGCAGGCTCCCGCCGCTTCCCCGCGGTCCTCCATGATGCCGGAAGTGCCCCTCAGTCCTCCGAACTTGCGCTCTATGGGCCCGCAGTCCTCCAGGATGCCCAAGTGCCGGTTCGGTGCGGGGGGGCCTGGAGTAGATGAGCCCCGGGCTCTGCCCAGGGAGCTCCTTCTGGGCGAGGCGAGAGCTGTGGGACTGGGCAGGGTCCAGCGGCACCCACAGGAGAGAGCGCCCTGGGATGCAGCTTGGGTTTTGGGGTTTTTTTGGTTTGTTTTTTTTTTGTTTTGTTTTTGTTTTTGGTTTGGTTTTTTTTTTTTTTTTTTAACGTCGGCAGTTTCCTACGGGGTGTTCAGGGGTGACAGGAGGGTTTTAAAACACACAGCCTTTTTTTTTAACTGATAGTTTTGGTGCTGTTTTGTTCTAGGTGCACTGGATTTTCCCGGAATTCTGAACTTCCTGCAGGATGGCAACTTGTTTTTTGTGAGGCGTGTTGGTGACCGCATTTCCCTTCCTAGGACTTGAAGGTGAGACTATCGAGCAGCCGTGAGGATGCGCCCCACGTCTGCACCTGTCTATGCCCCCCCATACCCCTGTCTCTGCCTTCAGGTGGGGTTTTTCCCATGCCACCCCCAACTCGGTGGCCTTGCTAAGGGTGGGTGTGCCTGGCCCCAAATCCACCCGGCGCCTCCCCCCCCCGCCGCGAGCGTGCCTTGCTGCCGTTCTTCGGCACTGGCCACTGTAGGCGTGCCCTGCTTGCCCCCCCCCCGACCCCCCCCCCCCGGGTGTGCCTTTTCTGCCCCGGCACCGCCCCCCCCGTGGGCGTGCCCTGCTTCCCCGCGCCCCGCCCCGCCCCCCCCCCGTGGGAGTGCCTTGCTGCTTTGCACCTCGCCCCAGCACCGCCCCCCCCATGGCCTCGCCGACAGTGGCCGTGCCCTGCCCGGCCCCCACCCCCTCCCCTTCCCGGGTTTGCCTTTGTTATTCTGCACCCCACCCCAGCACCGCCCCCCCCGGGCGTGACTTTTTTGCCCCATGCCCCACCCTCCCGTTGGCGTGCCTTGCTGCCCACCCCCCCCACCCCACCCCCCCCCCGGCACCGCCCCCCCTTGTGTCCCATCCCCACCACTTGCCCGGGGGCGGGGCCTGGGGTATATGAGCCTCGGCCTCTGCTCAGGGAGCTCATTCTGCTCTGGGGCTGCTGGCGCTGGCAGCTCCAGACCCAGCTGCCTCTGCGGGCACGGGGCTTCGGGCGCGGACAGGAGCGCAGGCGGCTGCGGCAGGGAAGAGCTGCGGCCGGGGACACCAGGCCACCCCTGTACTCCTCAGGGCCCCATCGGCTCCAGCCCCTCAGCGAGGACCAGATGTGCTCCTGGGCCTGGCCAGGCCCTGCCGGGACGCGTTCCACCCCGTCGGGCCCCCTGCCACCAGCTATGCCGAGCGCTGCTGCCTCTGCCCAGCCCCGGGGGCGCCGGGGCCAGAGGCTGTCGTCCCCAAGTGGGGTCACAGCATCTTTTGCGGGGGGTCGATGGCACCGACGCCGAGCCATCCTGCAGCCGTCTTTTTGGCTTTGCACCGCAGGCATCTCCGTAAGCTGTCCGAGTTCCTCCCTCCCCTTCGTGTGCCCCTCAGTCCCCTCCATTTCCCATCCAGGCACCAGAATCAATCTGCGTGACAAGTGGCCTTCTCAGAACCACGGGCCTTCAAAGGGCCTTCTCTCACCTGCCTAGTCCTCTCAGAAGGACACGGGCGTTGCTCTGTGTGGACTCATTTGTCTTTCCTGGCACCTCTCCTGAGCTGCTTTGTCACTTGTTTTGGTTCGAGTCGCTTCAGTGTTACTTAAGGTGCTTGGTACAGTTCCTGATGCTTTGGGGCTCTTTTCCCCGACGGTTTTTCCTTGGTTTTGGTTTTTGGTTTGGGTTCGGTTTGGTTTCAACCCTTTCCTGGGGTTTTCTGTCCTTTGGGACTTATTTCTGTTGAGGGAGGCAGATGGAGAAAAGTAGGAGTCTCAGTGTCTTACAACTGCTGGTGATCTACAATAGTCCCTTTGCAACCAGAGAGCTCTGAGAGGAGGATTCTTGCAGGCTGTCATTCGGCTTTGTCATTCGGTCCCGTCCAGAATGTAGCGCTGGTACAAGTTCTGCAACAGACAGGAACGGGTCTAGCCTTGTTACGCGGGCTTTCTTTTTCCTTGCAGGTCGGACTTGAGACTTGAAACGGCATTTTCCTTCGCTAAAAAAACACGCCCCGGACTCGCCGCAGACTCGGCAGCGTCGCGGATTTCGCCGGACCGCGCCGCTGGCAGAGCCGGCGGCCGACGGGGTCGCGGGCGCTCGGCACCGCGTCGGCCGGAGGCTCCCGTTGGCGCAGCAGCGACGGTCGGGGGCGGCGCAGCTGGACAGCCGGAGGTTTGGTGTCGCGGCGTATCTGCTGTGCGCGGGTTCGCTTCCCCGGGATTTTGGGCTGCTCTGGAAAAACGGGTGGTGGAGCCGGAGAGAAGAGCGGGCGGTGGCTACAGGCCGAGTCGCCGCTCGGGGAGGTTGCGCTCCGCGGAGCTTCAAACTTTGGAGACGGAGTGCAAAACCGTCGAGCGTCCCAAGTGGACCGCGGCAGGCGTCCTCGCTCCGGTCGTTTTTCCTGGGGAATTCCAAAGTGGTCAGTTTCTATTAGTTTAATTTTTACCGCTCGTTTACGTCAAAACGTTTAAAATAAAAATGTCCGTCACAGTAACCAGAATAGTCTTTGGGAGCAAATACTGCCCGTCGTCCGCTCTAGCTATTGCTTCCCACTTTGCAGACAGTACTTACTCCCCATTGATGTAATCAAAGGGCAAGCAGCAGAATATCAACAACAGAGCACTAACTGGAAGGAATACCTGTAGCGAAACAACTCTAACAGGAAAAGAAAAAAATCACGCGTCCTAGTTAATCCACTTCGTGGTAAAGTCACAAAATATCAGAGCGCGCCTAAAGAGAAGAAATATTACCTAGGGTTGAGTAATGACTAAATTTAGTGGCAGACGTTACTTAATGAACCAGGCAGTAATTATTCCCGGTCCCTATTGCAATTCAAAAAATGAATAGTTGAGAGACCCTCTTGAAGTGATAAAGACAGAAAACTAATTGGGAGTCGTGAACAGCTCCATTTAAACATAACCACTGCTAAACCAATTGAACTGGAAACTAATTGGGAGGCTCTAACGCTTAAACGAGCACACCGCTGTAAGCAAGCTGGGAGGCAACAGTGACTCCTGCTTAGAACCAAAAGAGTAATCGAAGCTTTAGATTTTTAGATAAAGAGAAATAAAAAAAGGAATCGTTCAATAACGGCTACGTTTAAACGTAGGTACTAAAAGAATTCCCGGGCGGTGGTGAACTAACATAACGCTAAAAGATTTAGATTTAAAATAAAAGGAAAATTAGAAAACCAACAGGGAGTCACGACTGCCGAAACTTAAACATAGCCGTTGGGGGGGGGGGAGGAGGGGACGGGTACCAATTCCTTCCAAGTAGAGCTAAAAGAAAAAACCGACGCCCATTAAATCCGACGAACAAAAACCTTAGATTTCATTTTAGAAACAGATCGAACGCTAACTGGGCATCATGAGTGCCCGTTTAACAATACTAGCCATCTTAAACTGATGCATTAAAGATACCCCCGCAGCACCATCAGATGAAAATTTTCTCCTTGGGAAGCAGAAATAGAATACCAATTGGGAGCAGTTTAGGGTAACGGTCGTCGTGAACGGACCCCTCATTAGAGTCCTAATTCACAATCCGAAACCGTGATTTCCAACGGTAATGAACCTTTTCCTCTTGTGTCAGTCGGGTGCCTGCGCTTTGCTCCTGCTCCCTTCAGCAGCGGTACACGGAGCGCTCGCTGGCTGTGAGCCGTTCGTTCACCCGCTTTCTGTACCAGTCAACTCTTCAATCGGGCCATTTAAATAACAGACTATTCTCTCAAATTCCAGCTCAAACGCGTGGCACGAATTAACGGCACCCGAGGACCATGCCATTTACTAGCGCCGCCCCGGAGCTGAGCCTGCTTATTGTGAGGCGCTTCTCGCAAGAGCCCCTCACGCACGCACGCACGCACGCACGCACGCACGCAGGTCCCGTCACCGGTGCTCCGCGCCGGCCTAACCGCGGACCGGCAGGGCCGGCGGAGAAACTGCCCGGAAGCCGCGGAGAGCGAGACGGATTCGAGAGCGAGACGGATTCAACAGCGATTCCTGCCGAAACACGCAAGGAACGCAGCTCTGCACGGCGGGGCGGCGGCCTGTCCCCTCCTGCCCGCGCGGCCCCATCCCCGCCGCGGGCAGCCTCAGCCTTCACAAGACGGCGGCGCCATACACTCGCCCCCCTCCAAGCACCGGCCGCAGCTCCGGAGAGAAACGACGCGGATGCGGCCCCGAGACGGCGGCGCCGCCGGCACTCGTTTCGCGGGGGACTCACCGGCTCCTCCGGGGCTCCGGCAGGCTCCCGCCGCTTCCCCGCGGTCCTCCATGATGCCGGAAGTGCCCCTCAGTCCTCCGAACTTGCGCTCTATGGGCCCGCAGTCCTCCAGGATGCCCAAGTGCCGGTTCGGTGCGGGGGGGCCTGGAGTAGATGAGCCCCGGACTCTGCCCAGGGAGCTCCTTCTGGGCGAGGCGAGAGCTGTGGGACTGGGCAGGGTCCAGCGGCACCCACAGGAGAGAGCGCCCTGGGATGCAGCTTGGGTTTTGGGGTTTTTTTGGTTTTTTTTTTTGGGTTTTTTTTTTTTTTTTTTAACGTCGGCAGTTTCCTACGGGGTGTTCAGGGGTGACAGGAGGGTTTTAAAACACACAGCCTTTTTTTTTAACTGATAGTTTTGGTGCTGTTTTGTTCTAGGTGCACTGGATTTTCCCGGAATTCTGAACTTCCTGCAGGATGGCAACTTGTTTTTTGTGAGGCGTGTTGGTGACCGCATTTCCCTTCCTAGGACTTGAAGGTGAGACTATCGAGCAGCCGTGAGGATGCGCCCCACGTCTGCACCTGTCTATGCCCCCCCATACCCCTGTCTCTGCCTTCAGGTGGGGTTTTTCCCATGCCACCCCCAACTCGGTGGCCTTGCTAAGGGTGGGTGTGCCTGGCCCCAAATCCACCCGGCGCCTCCCCCCCCCGCCGCGAGCGTGCCTTGCTGCCGTTCTTCGGCACTGGCCACTGTAGGCGTGCCCTGCTTGCCCCCCCCCGACCCCCCCCCCGGGTGTGCCTTTTCTGCCCCGGCACCGCCCCCCCCGTGGGCGTGCCCTGCTTCCCCGCGCCCCGCCCCGCCCCCCCCCCGTGGGAGTGCCTTGCTGCTTTGCACCTCGCCCCAGCACCGCCCCCCCCATGGCCTCGCCGACAGTGGCCGTGCCCTGCCCGGCCCCCACCCCCTCCCCTTCCCGGGTTTGCCTTTGTTATTCTGCACCCCACCCCAGCACCGCCCCCCCCGGGCGTGACTTTTTTGCCCCATGCCCCACCCTCCCGTTGGCGTGCCTTGCTGCCCACCCCCCCCACCCCCCACCCCCCCCCCCGGCACCGCCCCCCCTTGTGTCCCATCCCCACCACTTGCCCGGGGGCGGGGCCTGGGGTATATGAGCCTCGGCCTCTGCTCAGGGAGCTCATTCTGCTCTGGGGCTGCTGGCGCTGGCAGCTCCAGACCCAGCTGCCTCTGCGGGCACGGGGCTTCGGGCGCGGACAGGAGCGCAGGCGGCTGCGGCAGGGAAGAGCTGCGGCCGGGCGCGGAAATGTTTTTGTCAACTATTTGAACAGCTTATCTGAGCATTTCACACTAGTGAATAATCCTGTTTTGCCTAAGCTTAACAGCCCCCGCCACGGGTCATGAAGGTGGTTGCAACTCGTGACCTTCAGCATTGTCACGAGCCTTACACGGGACTGAAAAAAAATCCCCCAAACAATTCTATAATAAAGGATTGTTATCCTCTCCTATGGGCCAATAAATGAGTAACAAAGGAAGGTGTTCTTTATCTAGGCTTACAAGAACATACACAAAAAGAGGCAGAGAAAATCACTCTCTTCTTGTTTGTGTTTTGCTTCATCAAAAACCTTTGATCTCAACTGTGCTAGTGCAAGCGTCTGAAAGGCACTAGTCTAGAACCACTGGACAGTCTAGCTGGACCCTGGTGAGGCATTAACATCAGAGCAATGACCTTGCTTCAACTAATTTTATACAGAACCAAACTAATCCCTGATTCCTTAGATACATATACTTCTTCCTGTGAGTAGATTACTAAATCCTTTAAGAAAGCCAAGATTTTAATCCCCGTTTTACAGACAGGACAGAAATGGAGGCATTTTCTGAAGTGATCTGCCTACAGCACCAGTCGTTAAGCTGCCGGATGAGAACTCAGCTTTGTACAGTTCCCATTCCGCATTAGGCCTGAGCTTTCCCTCTGTGCTGCTTCAGCATGTGCCCTGACAGCTGTGAAAGGAGGAAGCCGTGGGAGTGCACCTATCCATTTGTCTCTTTCTTGCTGCCTTAAGATATGTCCCTCAGCAAAGAAATACTTAAGACTTCCCCATCGGAATTAAACTGATACAACTTCCTCATCCTTCGCCCTAAAATAAGAGAAAATACGGGCACCTTTCCTACGCTTCTGGTTTTAAACTTTCCCATGAACATCAACATCAAATCTTTCCAGAAATCCCACCCTCCCAACACCCACGATGTATTTAGAAAGTGTTTTCTTCCATAATCTGCAGGATTATGGAACTGGCCATTTCTTTACCTATATACTGTACAGCTTCATACAGCTTGGAAGGTTTACTCCAAATTAGCATTGCAAGTAATACCCAAAAGAGTTGAAATGCAGAGCAGAATAGCAGGCATTTGACAACTGTTATCCTGAAGCCAGTGGAATATACAATGCCTTTTTCCAGTCCTGCTACTGTATTCCTAATGAGCTCCTTACAGCATAGACCAGCACTGGGCTGCCCACACCAACATTAGGCAGTCTATGTGGTGGTCAGCAGCACGCCTTTTACATGGGAGCTTGAAAGCAGAGGTGAGCTCACTCTTCTGTTACAAGCAAACCAGAAGCTAAGCAAAAGTGATTTAAGCAGTAGTACTTAATACCAGCAGTCAGGGCCTGAAGCTTACCCTTGCTCAGAGTATATTCAAGAGTAAACTAGGCTCTCCTCTGCAATACCTGGAGCTATCTTCACAATGTGCTAAGATTCAGAAAGCTTGCAGGCAGATAAAGAGTCTGGCTCACACCACTAAAAAACAGGCAACTTTGTTCTGAAGGTTTTTAGCGGTCGACAGAAATAGCACTTGGAAAAGGTCCGCAACTCGTCTTTCTGGACCCAATAACAATAACAGGGCCAGCAAGGTTGTTCTGTGATGACAACCACAGTGAATTATGACCCGCAGGGACCATGTGACAGCAAGAGCAAATAAAATGCACTAATGCGAGTCGCAGCTTGGACATTGCGCTCTTTATGGCAAAGGGATATTTTTTTTCGCCAAATACAAACATACAAGTAAACAGCCAAGTAGGGGGTGGGGAGCAGGGTGGGAAATGGACAGAGGATGCTATTACTGGCACGATGATTCCGCATCTTTACAAAGCAGCAAGCTTGGTAACAAGATGCCCACTGCGACTTAGAACCACAGCATCACTGTGCAAGCATTTGACAATGATCAGTAAGAAACACTTGAGATCACAAGGCCAGTGATTAGAAGGGTTCGCTTTGAATGGATGTGCCTAAGCAAAGAGATTTTGGTAAACAAGTAATTAATCGAGTCTCTTAACCCCCACTTCTGAGCTGCATAGCACCTCCCTGTTGAAATGAATGGCTGAATGTCCCAAGATGAAGATGTTGCAGAAGAAATTTGTAGCTTTGAGTCTTGTTCTGACTCTGCTGTGGGTTTGGTGCATGACCTCGGTCAAGTCATTCAAACTCCCAATGAACGTGTTCCTGCTCATCTACTGCTCCATCTTTTCCCTGCTAGAAGTTACCGTCCCTTCAAACCTGCACCTATGATCATCCCTAGCAATTTAGGTCACCTTTAGCACCTTCAGTAGAATCCTACCAAAACAAATTCGACCCTGAAACAGTTTCCCAGAATTCTGAACCTGCTCCATCCATGTCCGCTGAAAGGAATTGGTACCTCATGTTCTCCATTTCAATGGAACAAACAAAATCCCAAGCATGAACAACTTTCTAAGTTGCAGGATACTGCCTTGAGCAGATGGCTGAATGAAATGCTTTCTAAACATTTAAACCCAGAGAACCCATGAGAAACCTGAATGCAGAAGGGGTAGCTTCAATAACAGAATAAGATAAAAAGAAAGCCAAAGGCCTGTGAATTGTAGTTACGCAGCACCTACAAAGGCATTTAAGATGGCTAAAGTTGGTGTAAATCTAGGTACTTTGAATGGCTCTCTGAAGGAAACTCTTATTCCATCAACAAGACAGAGAGACCTAGGGAGACATAGACTTTAAATGATAAACCCAAGTCTAAAAGATGAATACTGCCACTTACAGCTACATCGAGAGGACCACGCAAAGACTAGGAAGGTAGATACTGACTGCATCCACACCCACTGTCATGCATGTGCTGAAAAGCTCCTCATTAAATATTTTTCAAGGTTTATATTGTACTCACTGTCTTTCTTACTGCAATCTAGGGGGATCAGATGGACACTATGCAGCTCAACTTTCAAGTTGCCTGACCAAACGGACATCTCTCTCTGTCACTCCTCAAAACTCCCAACCCACCTGTTCAAAGTTGTCATTAATTTTAATCTTCCAGTCCACTCCAGAGGCTGCGTAGCACTTAGCGTTTGCCACATCTGAGGCATTAAATTTTCTGAGTAATCTGAATCACCAGTAAAAATGACCAGCAGACCATTTTCTTGCTTTGAAAAATGGCCTTTTTACACGCTGATTCAAGTCTATGAAATGAGCCTTCCCAATGCTCTCAATCCCACTCCAGAAACTAGGACGACCACTCATCTCTTCTCCTGCCCTTCCAAGAACAAGTTGCATCCTTTTGAATGCATCTCCCCTAACCTAGAGCTGTAGAAAAAGAAAAAAACACACCAAAATAAATAACCCCAAATCTTCCCAAGAAAAAGTCCAGAGCCAAAACATTCTACCAAAGCAGAACTTCCATGGCACACTCTTCTCCCTCAGGGAAAGTGAGCAGTTTTAAAAAAAAAGTGACAGATGTTAGCCATCTCACTCGGTGCACCACTGGAAGGCACCCAGTATGATGAGGTGTACAGCATAAGAACCTCTGATGATACCAGATTAATCGCTGCTTGCATTTTTCACATTGGCTTTGAGTTTGGCTTGCATTTTTCACATTGGCTTGGCTTGGTTTGGCTTGCATTTTCATCGTTACTCTGATTACGTTCCCAATTGGGTCAGTAGGTACCATTGGACAGGAATAATTTGCATACTTCACTATGGTGTTGATGATACCATGAGTGAGTCAGTCAGTGTCGGCACGGGTGATGAGGAAGCCACGGGTGAGCTGACCTCTAAAAGGTCTGTGCTTCATCAGAACAACTCTAAGACGTTAAGTGGCTGAAATACATGGGTTAATGCAACCAAAATACTTTATCAGCAGAGAACTGTGAAAATCACAGGCCAGCTACAGCGCTTAACACAGAGGCTGACTGGGCTACATATCATTTCAGGCTGCAAAGGACCAGGACATACGACTGCAGGAAAAACAGGATCTCAGTACACCACTGTGGATGCCAAAGAGGGGGTAACAAAACCTGCAGCTGAGGGAAAGGAAGGCTACTCTGCCCTTGCCAGCTAATGTTTCCATGCAGCTTTTATAGGCTTCTTCTCCCATAGAGAACTGAGAGCCAGTGAGGTCAAAGAGTTTGAGAAGTAAGCAGTGAAAAGACCAGGAAGCTCAGCTCAGTTTTCATTCAGTACTTGCAGTTATACTTTTACAGCCTGCAGGCAGTTCCTTTTCACATGTATGTCGTTGGCTGGGAAGAAGAGTTGAGAAGATGACAAAATTGACAATTTGGGGATTGAATAACTCGGTCGGGGGAAATGCAGGGCAGAGTTGCATGCTGGAAGGACTGCTTTCTAATTTTGTGCCACGATACAGATGGACAGATGGGAAACTAATCCTGAGAGCTGAATGCAACGCACATTGATTCACTTGCAGTTTTCCCTGCTAAGCATGATACTATAGCTTCAGCAGGAGTGAAAACCGAGTTGTACAATTACCTCTTATCAATCAACTTCCAAAAGGGTGAGGGAAAAAAAAAAAAAAAAAAGGATAAAAAAAAAGCCCCAAACAACCTCTCTTATCTCTGCTATGTAGACCCCTTAATGGGATCTGGATCTCTAAGAGGCTAAAATAACGAGTGAGTTAATTAATTCTCTGCACTTAATCAGCACAGCTGCAGCACTGACATGCATGGAAATGGAATGAAGGGAAGAACAGCAGCATTGACAGCCACAATGGTAAAAGAATAACCTTGCCAGCTGTCACCAGCCGTCTTCCTACAACCCAAGTAACTGTCACTGAATCCTCTCTGGACATAGCACATGCTCCACAGATCGCCTTGTCAGTCACACTGTGTTTCTAAGGCTAGGCTCAGCCTTCGTCCATGTCACAACTTCCCTAAAAAAGGCAACGACCGGCTCCAAATGAAGGTTACTAACAGTCAGGAAGTCCTGCCTTCTCTCCAGAGAGGAGACTGGCTAAGTGAATGTGCAATGCAGAAAAGCCTCTGTGGGAAAGATCCCACGCAATTGCCCATGCAATAAAGTAGAGCAGGCATGTCTTTTGCATGAATCTGGCAGTCAAGACAGAGGAAGCTACAGTGAAACAGCTCTTAGAAAAGCTGGGTTTAACAGCCCCATTGTGGCTGTCCCTTACCAAGAAAGGCCAGTGACAGCTAAACAGACAGCAAGCAAGAGTCTGCAAAACACTTCCAGTGTCCAAGAGACAGAGCAAGGTAAATACTACTGAACCTAGATTCCATGGACTCTGTCCTCAGTCAAAACACAGCACAGAGGGAAGTCAAGCAGGACGTGTCAGGCTGAGAGGATCTGAATGAGCAGTACTTCCTTCAGCAGTGGCTCCTAAGGCCAATTCCACACCAGCACCACCTCCTTTTGCTGACTTCTGTCCCCTCGAAGCAAATGTTACTATAGCCACAGCAGCTGTGTGGGGCTGCCAGCTAGAGCATAATCAGAGAGTTATTTGGTTTTAAAAGAAACCCTCCTCCCCAGGTGTTTTGTTTTACAATTCAATCACTTTACACACCCCCACAGAACTACGGACAGGACATTAATGCCTCCTAAGGCCGCCCAGAGCCTCTTAATCTAGACCTACCACTCACGAAATAACTATAATCGTTACCTACAATGCATGCTGAAGAAAGAAGCTCAGAAATGCAGCTAAAACAGTACTGTGTGACTCTGGCCTCAAACACATGCAGCCATTATGACTTCATCACATGTTCTGAATCTCTCAAAACAACTCTTTGAAACCACCGATAGCATCAGTAAAACTCCCCTAGGACCATAAATCTACAAAGTGCTCTTGGTTGTTTGTCATATTCTCACTCCCTTACTTTGGATGCAGAAGGACAGAAGTGGATATTCTGTGTTACACTCTGCAAATATGTACAAACTGAGCCAGGGTACTGGCACTGCCTGCAGGCCAAAAGTCAGCTATGGCCAAATGCTAACTTAGCTTTGACAAAGGCCATCTCAGCCACACTGGGCAAATCACTTCTTTCTGGCCTCAGAGTGAAACACACAGGCAGGCTTGCTCAGGCAGCACTATGCAGTTCAACTTTCAAATGTCTTCTGTGCCTTAAACCTTCTCGGGTCTCGGTGCCTTCCTTGCTCTTTGCGCTTGACGAGCACGGCACGTATCTCGGGTGCCATCCCTAGTCTCTCGAATGCCTGTACTTACCAGCATATCGCCAGTCCAGGGCTTCTTTTCTTGCGTTAACAAGCTTAAATCATGGATTGGTAGCATGTCTCAGAAGTTTCTGGACAGTCCTTGTTTGCGGCGTCCTTCTGTGCTGTGTTGGTGGCTCTACCTGCTAGCTGTCCATTTTCACGGACTGGAACTTCTTCCCTGCATCCTTCCGTTCGTAGGTCTTTAAGCTGGGCTTTCTGAGCATCTGTCATCTCAGATTTGACAGCAACTTCTTGTAACGGGCCATTACATTGGACTCTATTCTGGGGCCGCTCTAGAGTGTCTTTGCCATCGTGGCACCACAGGGCTTTTATTCTGGCAGCATCTTCTTCTGGTGTCATTCTTGCTTGTGGTCTTACTGGGTCTCATGTCACATTTATCGTGTTGTCTGCGTGTATTGTTGGTCTTCGTGCCAGGGTTGGAGCTGCCTTGCCCAGGGGTGTAGCAATTTTAAAGACAGGGGTAGCACAGCTTTATTGTTGTGGGGTGATATGTTGATCTGCTCAGATTCTTTTGGCAATGACCATACAGTCCATCTCTGGCCAATTAGCTGTAGCCAGCTGCCACAGTTATTTTCATAGTGTTTTGGA
The DNA here is from genome assembly GCF_034619465.1 of Leptosomus discolor. Taxonomy (NCBI): domain Eukaryota; kingdom Metazoa; phylum Chordata; class Aves; order Leptosomiformes; family Leptosomidae; genus Leptosomus; species Leptosomus discolor. The sequence goes on from NW_028237761.1 coordinate 31,043, forward strand.
GTTGTGTGAGGTTGGACTCTGGTCTTCTGGGAACAGCAGTTTGTGTGGTAGTCAATACATGTGAGGCTTGATAGGTGATGTTTTTTTAGCTGTAGTTAGAAAGAACGTGCCAAGAGAAGATGGACCTTGCATCTTGTCAAGCTATCGGTCAGCAGCCAGCCGACTTGCTTCATGGGGTTTGTTTGGGCTGTTTTTCAGATGCGGAGGGACAAACCCGTGCCAAAGTGCAATAGAAGAGGTGAGCTGAGTGCCGAATGATGGTGGGCCGGTGTGCAAGGTCAGAGAATTGGCATTACTGTTGGTGGCTCGGAGTAGCTTACACTGTTTTGGCATTGTTTTCTAGGTGTGAATCAATGTCTGAAGTGAGAGATCCACAATGGTGTGGATTCTGGCAAGGTGAGTGATGACCGGTGTGCTGAAGTAGCAGTTTTTGGGATGTCATATTATTGATGTAGCTATAATCATACCCTGTTGTTTGAGTTGGAAAGGTGGCGGGCAGATGGAAGAATGTAACTCCAGGCGGTCGAGCGGCCAAGGTAAAAGAGGGGGAGAGAGGAAGAGCTGCGGGTTTGGCCTGTATCTTAGCATATGCTTTTTCCTCTGTTTTTTTTTTGGCGATGCTGGACATCCCATCTCACTTTCTGGGAGTAGTGCTTCTGAGGCAGGTGTCATTGCTTTAGAGGTGAATGCTGGCCCCTGCGGCTGTGATGGGTGGAGTTCTGTCTTGCAGGTCATGAAGAGCAACCTGCTGAATGCAGGAGCATCCCCATTAGTTCATGTGCTCCAGATTCTGGACCCTGCCCTCTGAACTGTAAGTCAAGAGGCAAAAGTGGGCTGACTGGGGCCAGCAGGGAATTTAAATTTGGAGTTATAGAGATGGCCCTTTGGGGTCTGTTATTCCCGGTGGTTGCTAGAGCACCCAGGGTCCATTCCTCAGGATGCGAACGGGGGCCAAGCAGGGCCGTTCTAGCCTGCGTCCGTGGCCTAGTGTCATTTGCGTAGTCTGTGCTACACTTCCTATACAGTGCCTTCTACAGATCTCTCTACGGTTCACCCCATGGGCCCTCTGCACTTGGTACATGCAATGGTAATGTCTTGAGTGCCTCTCCTTTTCAATACAGAGCATGTCAAGCGCTTACCATCTTGTCATGGGAGCCAAAAGTCTATTTTGCATTGCAGATGTTTCTGGAGGGTTACCTTTGTGGAGGCATCTGTGCTGGAACGATCTGCTCTTGAAAAATATATTTCCATTTAGATCCCAGACAGGATTGCATGGCTGCGTTCATATGGGTTTAGGTTTTAGAGTCCAACTTGTCATGCATCTGCTGTTCTGGTTTTGCATTGCATTGCTCAGTATTTACAGTGACAGCCACCTGACATGGTGTTGCAGTGTGGTGTTCTGTATGACACTGTATGGAAGGGTGTTGTATTTGTCCTGCATTGCAGCACTGCAAGGTTCTGTATTCATGTGGCCCTGCACTGTCATGTAAGACGGCATTGTCCTGCATGGCTCTGTATCGCGCTTGGTCTCGACTGTGGCCTAAGCATGTGTTGTATTGTAGAGCTCTGTATCGCCCATGGTAGTGCGTCGCACTGTGTGGCCCTGTTGCACTTGGTCTCAACTGTGACTATGAACTCTGGACTTTATGCAGATTGGATCCTTGTTTTTGTTACTAGTTTTGCTGACACCAATTCTCTGAATAGGACTGAAGGTGAGATTATGTAGCAGGTGTTAGGATGCGCATCACCTCTGGATCTGTATATGCCCCTTCCTCTTCCTGCATGGTTTTTCCCTAAGTGAGGTTTTGCCTGTGGGTGTGCCTTGTGCCTGCCCCCTGCTTGATCCTGTCCCGTGCTTGTGCCTGCCCCATGCACCTGCCTTGTCCCCATCTCCCTAACTACTGCTGCTCAAAATGCACACCACCAATAAACTGTTTGCACTGTGAACTTTGCTCTGGTAACTCCTTCGGCCCAAAATCCCATCATGGACAATCCACCCTGAAGCCCTGTGGCTTCCGTAGGGCTTTCCCAAAGCCAAGGGATGGGAGGGTGGAAAAGCAGCATCACTTTTTACATTTTCTCCCTGTATCTCCCTCTTCCAATCTCCCTGTCCCTGAGTGTTTGTTCTTGCCCCTGTTCCTGATGGGCTCCAGGTGTTGCCAGTGGGGCTGAAGACAGGACTGGCCCTTCTGTGGGCTATAAATGCTCTGCCTGAGGGAGCTAGTAAAGGGGAACTGGCTGAGGAGGGAGTATGGTGCCTCTAGCACGGAAGGGCTGGTCCCTGCAGCAAGGAAGGATCCCCTAGCAGATGACTGGCACACTATGTCAGGAAATCTGTGCCTGCATCACCCGCACATGCGAGTCCCTGGCCGTGGAGGGGCATTGAAGGTCTGAGCCCATGTGAGCAGCTGCAGTGAGTTGCGCATTCTCCTGTGTGTGCCCCCATCCATCTCTGCCACCCTGCCTGTCGCTCCTTCCCACTCTGCTGCCTGTGAAAGGGCTGCCCAGACACCATGAGGGCCAGCGATAGTTTTTTATCCTGGCACCTTTGCTGTGGGATCCTGCTGGGCACGCTGCCGTCTTCCCAAGGGCACCAGGGCTTCTGCCAGGCTTTTCTCAAGCTGGGGTGTGTGTGTGTATGTGTGTGACATAGCTGGAAAAAAAGTGGAGGCTGAGATGGGGTGCGAAGTCAGGGAAAATGTGGGAGTCAAGAGGTGGTGGGAGGGCAGAAAAATGATGTCACTTCTTAAGTTTTCTTTGTATGTCTCCCTCTTTCTATCTCCCTGACCCTATGTGCTAGTTCTTACCTTTGTTTCTTTTCCCCTATCACTTTAGACCTCGGTTACTTCCACCTCTCTCCTGCTCCCTGTCTCTTACATATTCCTCCATCTTTTCCCATCCACCCCCCAGCTCTCCTCTCTCTATACTGTTGTCCCTCTCCTGTTTGCAGCATCCCGTTTGCTGGCTGCCTGTCCCCCATCTCTTCTCTACCTTCCTCCTACTTTTCTCTTTCCTGCTCTCCTGCTGTCCTGCTGCATTTGGGCACCGAGCCTTGTAGCCAGCTCAGTGCCAGGAGTCGTTCTGGGCAGGAGTGAGTAAACTTTTCCTGCCTCCTCTGTGCCCCTGGATGGTTTTCAAGCCCCTGGGTGCAGAGCTCCTGCTTGTGGGCAGGTGCCAGGGAGGGGGCCATGTGCTGTGGGGCTTTGGCCAGGCCCCTGTTCCTGACGGGCTCCAGCTGGGGCAGGTGTGGCCAGTGAGGCTAATGATGGGGCTGGCCCTGCTTTGGGCTATGAAGGGGACTGCCTGGACACGCCTGCCTGAGGAGTCAAACCAAGGGGCTTCCACAGGCAGCTGTCTCCAGCTGGTCCCTGTGGCAAGGAAGGATCCCTCCCAGCCATCCCCAACAGAGCGCCCCACCGGCACATGACACTGGGACCTTGCCGTCTCTGTTGGCTGCACACATGTGAGCTGCTGCATGTCCAGGAAACCTCATGGGAGAGGTGTATTGAGTCACCCACCACCTACTCCTAAGGTGAGGCAGTGGAGGGGGAAGGGGCAGAGACAGAGAGAAAAGCCTCGGGGTGGTGGAGGTCTGCCGTTGGCACCAGGAGCCATGTGTCCCCTCACGTGTGTCCAGTCCCATCCCTGTCCTGGTTCTCCAGATCTCTGCCTGCCTCCTTGCCTGTCGCTGCCTCTGTCTGCCTTTCAGGCTGTCTAGTTTGCCAAAGCTTTTTGCTCTTCTGCTAGCATTGCCCTGTAAAGTGTCACCTTCTACCTTTCCTTTCTCTGTCTTTTCCTTCCTGGCACCCCACGAGCTCTGTTCTCATTCTGCCCTATTGCTTGTGAAAAGGGCATTTCTAGGTCTCCCTCTCTCCCTGCCTCCATTTATCCAGGTCCCTGTTGATTGTGGGAAGTGTGGTGGGTTTCCACTAGCGCTTTTGTTGTATTTTCTTCCTCTGGTTGAGGAAAGGAAGTGATGGAGCACCTTGGTGGGCACTCAACAGCCAGCCAAGGTCAACCCATGGCAGTTTGCTTCTACTGGGCTCTCTGTTCCTGTTTTTTCCTCCTTGCATGTTTCTTGTACCCCATTGCTTTTGAAAGTTTCTACCTCTCCGTTCCTGTCTTTTAACTTCTCACTTAAGTCTCTTGAACCCAGTCGCTTTTTAAATTTTCTTGCAACCTCTCTCTTGCTCTCCCCCTCCCTGACCTAATTTTAATTTCTTGCCTGTTTCTCGTATCTTGTTGTTTTTCACATTTTTGCCTGCATCCCTTTACGCAGGTCCATATACCTATTCTTTTAATTCTTGTACCCTTTCACATTTAAAATATTCTTTCTGCTTTTCCCTCTGTCCATCTCCCTGACTCTAGTTCTTAATTCTTCCCTCTGTGTCCTCTACCCAACCACTTCTTCAGTTTTGCTTCTTCCATCTGTCACCCTGCCCCCATGTGTTATTTCTTGCCTGTGTTTCCCGTACTCCATCGCTTTTTGAAATATTTGTTCTACATGTGTTTCTATTTGGCTCCCTGTTTCTATTTTTAATTTCTTGCCTATGTTTCTTTTTCCCTGTTGCTTTAGAATTTGTCCCCGGCCCTTGTTTTGCCTCTGTCTCGTCAGTCCCTTCTGCCTCACTCCCCATCTCTCCGATTTGTCTCTCGGTCCCTATTTTCTGGTGCAATCTCTCAGCTCTCCTCTCTACACCCTTGTCCCCCTCTCCAGCCCTCTCTTGTTCATGGTGTCCCATTTTCTGGCTCCCTCTCCCAATTTCTTAATGCTTTCCCGTGTTTCTTGTGCCTCACTGCATTGCAATTTCTCTTTCTCATTTTCCCTCCCTCTGGCACCCTGTCCCTCCTTTTTAATTCCTCTCTCTGTCCTGTATGCTCTCACTTAAAAAAAAAAAAAAAAATTCTTCCTCAATTTTCTTCTATCCACCTCCCCGACCCTATTTTTAAATTATTTCTGTTTCTTGTACCCTGTTGCTCTTAAAGATTTCTATCTACTTTTATCCCACATCCTGTCTTTATTTTTTAATTATGCCTTATCTTTCCTCACCACCATCCTTTTAAATTTTTCTTTCTCTGTCTCCATTTTTGTTGGCTGTCACTTTCTGTATTTTTATATCTTTCCCCTTTATTTCCCTAATCCCTATTGCTTACACTGTATTTTCTACATCTACTCTTTGCTTTTTGATATCTTAAGTTTTAACTTTTTCTTTTTCTTCAGTGCCTTTGCTTTACAGATTTTTCTTTCTACTTCTCCATTACTATTTTTATTTTTTTCCCTTATTTCCTTAATCCCCATCGCTTTTAAAAGTTTCTGTCTACAGCCTTGCCTGTCTGTGTTTTGCCGTCACGGTTTGGCTGGTCCAGAATCACAGCCCAGCAATGCTCAGCAGGCTGTTAGCAGTTTGAGTCAGCTACAGGTGTAGCCCAGACCACTGTGTCATGCTCAGTATAAAGGGGGAAGGTTTGCTGAGGAAGGGGATCTCCCGCGGGGCTCCTGCAGGGCTCTCTCCTTTCCCTGCTTCTCCTTGCTCCCGAGGACCCCTCTCCTGTCGATCGTGGCTGCTGCACGTTCATTTGGCCCAGTGTAACTTTGCATGCCTCTGTTGGTAGTGGTGCTGTCTCGTTAAACCCGATTTCACTTCGACCCGCAGGTCTCCTCCCCTTTTCTCGACGCCCCTCCCTGGCTAGTGAGGGGTCATCGGGGGACAGGGCAGCTGTTGCAGTGTAGCCCCGGATACGGGCTGGAGGGGCACGTTCGCTGCCTTTTCTGTCCATCGCCCCCGGATTTCCTCAGAGCCCGCGCTTCTTAAATGGGCTTTCTGCGCGTTTCAGTTCGCTTTGCGGCGCTCTGCTGCCACCATGCGGCCAAGGGCAGGTACTGCAGCCCCGACCCGCGGTGTCGTTCGCTGTTTCCACGCTGCCGTTCGCCCGCAGCGGCCATGCGACACCGCGGGGGCTGCCTGGCGCCGTCTGCTGCCTCCCGGTAAGGCAGCCCCGCTGCCGCTCCGCCCCTCGCCCTCTGCCCGTTCGCGCGCCGGCTCCGGCCCCTCCGGCGCGTCGGTGGTGGGCGGGGCAAGCGCGTGCCGGGCAAACGCGTGCCCGGCAGCAGCACGGCGGCGCGCCGGGGGAGGGCCGAGGCCACCGGTGAGGCGAGCGAGTCATCCCTTTCGGCGGGTGCGCGGGGTCTCCTGGTCGCCGGCCGCCCGGAGGTGCCGTCCCGCTCCCTCCTCCCGCCCCTGGTGCGCGTGCTTTGGCGCTGCCCAGCGGTGCTCCCGCCCGCCCAGGGGTGTGTCTTCCATGCTCCCCCCGCCCGGCAGGGGGCGCGCTTTGCCGCATCCCCCGTTCTGGTGGGCGCGTGTTCCTGCATCCTGTCGCGCCGCCGGAAGCGTCACTTCCGCCTCTCTCCCCGCCCCTCCGGGGCGCGTGGCTTCCTGCACTCTCCGGTGCACCGCCCGGCAGTGCGAGTCGCGGCAGGAGCGGCGCGGTCACCGAACGTTGCGGGGCTGGGGCTGCGGCTGGGGCTCTTCTGGCTCGGGCTCCGCCGGGGGAGCGGGTGAGTGGGGAGCGGGCGATCGACCGGTGGGTCCCGGGGAAAGCCGTGAGGCGGGCGGCCAGGCCGGCGGGGCCCGTGTCGGAGGCGCGGAGCGGGGCGGGGGAGGCTGCGGGCGGAGCCGCGCCGTGTGGGAAGAAGCGGGGGGGAGCCGCGCCGTGGGGGGGAGGGTGGGGAGGGCGGTGTCCCCGCAGGGCCTGAAGCCGGGCAGGCGCCTCTCGCGGCACGGCGGGAGCGGCGGTCCCGGGGCGCGGCGCTGCTGGGCTGCCCTGCCGGTGCGCCGGAGCGGGCCGGGCGGTGCTCGCCGGTGTCTGGGGCGGGGCGGCGGGGCCTGCTCGGTGCCGGGCAAAGGGGACGGAAACGGGCCGGCTGGGGCTCCAGGGGGCCCTGCCCGGCCCCTCGGGCAGAACCTGGCTCGGTCTTCTCGCCGCTGGCCGGGCGACCTGACCAAGAGGTTCCTGTTCCGCCGCCTCTTCCCGGCGTCGCGTTCCGCGTCCCACGAGGGAGATCCCGCGCGGGCGGATGCGGTCGGTGCTTGGGCGATGGCCCACGTGGGGCTGGGGGAGCGCGGAGGGGCCAGGGCGAGTGGAAGGGCCCCGCCGCCCCTCCCCACCCAAGCCCGGGGCAGAGAAGCTGGGGACAAAACGCCGTTAATGGAGCACGGTTCGTTCCCCGGGAGGTCCCTTGGGAGTCGAGAGTGTTTTTTTTTCCGGGCCGAGGAACAGACTTTCCTCCGTGGTAAGTGCAGAGCTGCCTGTTGCCGCCTTGAGAGTTTCTCTTCTCGTGGTTCACCCTGATTTTATGGGTGGGGTGGAGATGGCTTTTTATTTTTAGATGCCCGAGTACATTGTCAGTAACCTGTGGTGTGAGGACAGTGAACTCTTGAGCACCTAGATGCCGGTAGAAATGTAACCAAAGAAACAGGATGGACAGTGATGTTTAAACTTGGTTTATAGTCGATTTGGTTTTTTCATTAGAGTGTTGATGACTGCTTGTCCTGTGGTTCAGTCCACATGCTATTCCGTGGAGCCCTCAGTCTGGGACTTTTATGTGTTAAAAAAAAAAAAACAACTTGTCCTTCAAAAAAAAGGACTAGTCCTTCGTAGGACTGAGGTATAGACTTGGGGAGTCTCTTAAAGATGTGATCAGAATTAAAGCTGGATTTCACTTAACGTTGCTGCTGTTTGTCTTTGCTTTTGTTACTGTCCCCACCGCTCCGTCATGATTGGGAGCTCCGAATCATGCCCTTTTTTTTTTTTTCCAATTTGTAATGCCTTTCTCCCCCCTGCCCCTCTCCTAGGACTGTAGCGTACAGACCCTTCATTTAAACATTAGTTTGTTTCCTCACAATTGAGTTCTGATGATTGAAATCGCAGAAATTACACCTGTCTGTCTTACAGATTCAGAGTATTTCTGAACATGTACCCTCACAGACAAATGCTGTGGGGATACGCATCTTCTGCACTTCATCCTCCAGCAGGACAATCCGCTGAGACGGGGACGAGCTGTGAAGGGGCAGTTTCTGCAAGGAGGCAGTTGACAAGGGCAGGTGGGTCGCTGTACATTTTAAGGATAGTATTCGATTTGGGATGTCTAGGGTGAGGAAACCCTGGCTCTATGTAGGCTTGAGAAAAGGTGCGTAGTTATCTGTGTCGATCTAAGGAAGGGAGTTCTGGTGAGACTGAAGCTGCCAATGAGTCAGAAGGAGAAAAAAAAGAAAAAAAAAAAAAGACAGAAAGCACCCAGTTTTCTATGAAAACCAAAATCTCTAGTGGCCTGTCTCAACAGCTGTACCAAAGATGATGCAAAATGCTTTTTCCTCCACTCGGTTGTAGTCATTGCAAACCTTCGCCGAAATAGGAAGCTTTCGATTCCTAGCCCGCTTTGTGCTAAAAGGTGGCTTGTTTTTTTTTTTTTTTCCTCTCTCAGCAGACTATCAACTGGCATCATTTCACCATGGTGACCCTTTCTTCTGCCCTGGAGGTACAAGACTGGCCCAGAGGATCCCGAGTGGCCTACAAGGACAAGGTACGTCTGCCCCGTGCGTCTGCGTTTTTCCCCAGGTACTTGTAGTACGGACTTTAAAGTGAACGTGAAGAACGTGCCAGCTCTCCTTCTCTAGTTTTGATAGGAAGTGCTTCAGCAGAAACACTCAAAATAAGGTCTGTTCTGGAGCACGTTGTGCCTGTGTGAAGTGTACTCCCCTCCGTTTATTTGCTCTTCCTGAGAGCGTGCGTAGCTTTCTGTTTTGTGTGCTTGCTGAGAAACGATTCTGTGAGAATCGTATGGTGCTGAAAGGGGAAAGAAACTGTGCGTCAGAGTTTGGATGTTCTGAAGAAATGGACTGTGTTCCAGATAAAAGCTTTCTCCTTTTTCAGTCCTTAAGTGTTTAAAATATCTCATAGGGGTACGTGAAAACCTGACTGAGATACTGACATCTGTACTAAGAGCAATCAAGGTCGTGGGTTGGTTTTTTTTTTGTGTTGTGTTGTTTTGTTTTGTTGTTTGGGGTTTTTTTGCTTGTTTGGTGGTTTTTTTCCCCCCACCTCTCTCTGGCAAATCTTCCAGTCCTGTTTGGTAGCCTTAAGCATTGCAGAACTGGGTGGTTGATTTCTGCATTGTGTCGTCATCCCTGTCCGTCATGGTCCCATCTGTGTGTGTGTCGTGTGTGTGTGTGTGTCCCCAAAGTAAAATAGTATGGGGATCTCTTATCTTACTAATTTTTAATAAGTTTCATTTCTGATAGGAAAAAACCCCAAACAGTTCATGTTGTGTAATATACAAATGGACTTGCCTTGTTTAAACTGTAACCGCCCGCGAGCTTCAGGGTACGATTGAAGAGGGTGTTTAAGCAATTTGGTATTTCTTCTATGTGTTTAAAAAGAGAGGCTGCTGAATGTTATGGGTGGTTTTCCCCATATTTGGAGGGAGCACTCCAAAGTACTTTATTTCTGTCTGGCTTTCGGTGGTGCATTTCCCTGGCCATTGGGTGGCATCTCTCCTGGGCGGTGCAGCTGCCCAGATGTCCCTCCTAATGGTGTAATGCACAAGAAACCCCCCAGTCGGATGGGAACGGTGTATTTTGGAGACAGGTGATTTAATGGTATCTGCTTGCAGCTGGGTGAGTGCAGTTAACGCAAACATCAAATCAAATACTTTGGTAGTGTGAGCATTGTTGTTGGATGTACATGAACATCCACGTGCCTTTTCGGTATAAAGTGAACGACTGAGATTTGTTCTTTCTTTAAAGAACGTTTTAAACATGACTTTGTTATGTTTATTTAGAGTTTTACACTTCACTCTGCAGATTTATTGACTGAGCAAGCGAGACGTGCAGCAGCAGCGGCGGCGGCGCAAGGGCTGTAGCTGTTGTGGTGAGTCCGAGGATGGTACGAGGTCTTCCTGCGGTCTCACGGGTGGGGGGGGGGTGGGGGGTGTATCTCCCCCCAGGGGTGCTGTGAGAAAGGGACGAGACGTTTTCCAGCACTATCAAGGGTGTTTGCTTTTATGCTGAGAATGCTTTCAAAATTGTATTGATGAGTCTTAGTATTGATTTTTTTTTTTAATTTTTTTTTAAGCGTACCGATGGCTCTGGCTTTGAACAGATGTGTTGTAGTTTGAGCTGACCTCCTTTAGCTCAACTGCTATCCTATCCCTCATGCTCACTGAATTCTTCTGCTTTCTCCTGTGTTACTTTTCTCATATGCTGAGACATAACTTGGGATTTTTGTTCTTGAGCTGCCGTGTTGTGTCTGGTGCTGCTCGGCAGCTCCCCCTGCCCAGGTTTGCCTGCCGGCCGTTCAGCGTGCTCGCCCGGCGGCGCCAGCCCTGCGGCCGGAGGCTCCTGGCTCTGTCTCCAGCGGGGACCCGCGGGTGCTGCAGCCGGGGCTGTCCGGTGGGGAGAGTCCGGGGCCCAGAGGGTCTCCTCCCCGCTGTTCTGCCCGCCCCCCCCCCCCCCCCCCCATCCCTGTCGTCCGTCCCCCCGTCCCGTCCCCCCCCCCCCAAGTGATTCCCATGGAGATGTTGCCCCATGCGAGGTTTTTGCGGGACGTTCCCCCGAACCCCCTGCCCTCCGACCTTGTGCCCCCTCCGCCCCACCATGCTCGGCACCGCCCTCCCACCGCCCCTCGGGTGCCGCCTGCACCCCCCGACTTGCCCCTCGCCCCCAGCCCAAGCTCAGACCCGCCCCTTCCCCGCTCCCGCCCCGCCGGGGGCGTGTCCTCCCGCCCCAGGGGCGCGGGGCCGGCGGGCGCTCGGCGCGCAACGCGCGGGGCTGCAGTGCCGGGGCCGCCCCGGGCACGCGCCGCCCGGCGGGCACTGCTGCCGCGCGGCCAAAGCGCGGTCCCGCAGCGCGGCGGTCGCGCGCCGGGCGTGGCCCTTCCGGCGCGCCGGCGGCGGCTCGCGCATGCGTGGTGCGCGAGAGCAGCATGGCGGCGGGTGAGGGGCGAGGCCGGCGGTGAGGCGAGCGAGCTCCTTCGGCGGGTGCGGGAGTCTCTGCTGGCCGCTGGCCGCCGGGGGTGGCGGGACGGGAAGCCTCAAGGCCCGTGCTGCGGCGGGCAGCCCCGGGGAGCTCCCGGGAGCTGGTGGGAGGGAAGAGGGGAAGGAGGCGGACGCCCCTCCAGGCGCCGGGTGCCTTCCCAACTCGCCAGAGCTCCCCTTGAGCCTTCCCCGGCCCCGCTGGCCCCGCGCAGCTGCCCCCAGCTCCAGCACCTCCCCTGCAGCCTGTCTCCCCAGGTCATCCTGTTGTGATGGCAGCAAGCTGGCCCTCGGATGCACTTGATTCTGCCTTAACGTGGATACCATTAACTGCAGTGCAGGGAAAAAGTGGCATCTCCAGAAGCTGCTGTGGAAGGAGGCGATTTGGCCGGGGATGATCTACGGTCATAATGGTCACTGATTCTCCTTGTCTCCCAGAGGCTGCACTGAGGGCACAGGTGTCCCTTCCTCCCCTGAGGATGCTGTTGTCTGCACCCGCCTCGGTCTTGCCTGGGTTGTCTCTGCCTGACCTCGCTCTCGTCGCGGCGTGGGGGCAAAAAGGGGCGGGCGGAGCACTTGCTGGCTGTGGGCAGTGGACAGGAGCTGCTGCGGCTGAAGCTGGAGAGGCCAGAGAAAGAAGAAGGAATCAGAGGCCGGCCGGCCGGCAGCTGCCTCCCGCCGCAGGCAAGCGGAGAGTCCATGTGCGTAACCCATGGCATGGTACGGCCGTGTGATGCATGAACGAGCGAGGCTACATGTCTAGGAAGCCTTGTCTCGCAAGAGTTGAGACAGCCATGTAATCTTTTAGGTGGAGAACCACCATGTGACCGGAGCTGCAGAAGAGGAAGGGAGGAGAGGAAGAGAAGGAAGCGTCTGAATGGGCAAATTCTCCTGGCAGCACTGAGAACAAGGGATGCGGTGAGTCCTGGGCCCTCGGGGCCCCATCGCCCCACTTGTGTGTCCCAGGCCCTCCCTATCCCTCCCCTGGCCCCCTGTCTTTCACATGGTGCTGTGATTTCCCCCTTGCCCGCCCCTGTCTTTTTTTTTTTTTTTTTTTTTTTTTTTTTCCCCCTCCCCTTTCTCAGTCTCTCTCTGTCCAGCTCCTGGTCTCTAATTTTAAATTCCCCTCTCTCTCTGGAAGCCTGTCAGGACTTTTCTCTGTCTGGCTCTCTGTCCCTGTTGTTTAATTCCTTCCTGTGTGCCCTTTTAGGCCTCACCATTTTTATTTGCTCGGTCTCTCTTGGTCCAGCACAAGATCCGGATTTTTTAAAATTCCTCCCTCTCTGCCCTGCAGCCTGTCGCTTTCGAAGTTCGTGTTGCGATTTCATTCCTTTTGCCGTCTCTCCCTGCTGGGATTTTTCAATTGCTCCCTGTCTGTCTCGCAGCCCGTTGTTGCTTTCTTGTTCTCTCTGTCTCTGTTGGGCTCCCTGTCCCTGTCTTGACCCACTTCTAAAAATGCCTTCCTCTCTGCCTCGTATGCATTGTTCTTGAAACTTCCGTTTCCTGACGTCTCTCTGTAGGTTGCTCCTGGTCCCAGATGTTTATTTCTTCCCTCTCTGTCCTGTGGCCTGTTGCGATTTGGTGTTTCTGCGTGTCTCCTGTTCCCGGCTCTCGGTCCCCGTTTTTCAGTTTCTCTCTCAGCCCTGTAGCCCACTGCTGTTATCTGTCTGTCCTCATCTCTCTCTGGCCAGTTGCCTCTCCCCACATATGTGGTTCCTCCCTCTGCCCTGTGGCCCGTCACTGGTTTTCCGTTCTCTGTCCTGCTCCTTTTCCCCGAGTCTTCAGTTGCTCCCTCTCTGTCCTGTAGCCCATCAAGGGGCTTTGTTTCTTTCTCCATCGCTCCCTGTCCGGCTCCCTGCCCCATCTTTTTAATCCTTCCCTTGCTGCCGTGTGGCGGCTCCCCGCTATCTTCCCTTTCTTCATATCTCTCTCTGGACGGCTCCCGCTTCCCTGTTTTTCAGTTTCTTCCTTCTGGGCCCTGTAGCCTGTGGTGATTGTGCTGCTTTCTCCTTCTCTCTGTCCGGCTGTGGATCCCATTTCTTTAATTCCTCCTGCTTCTCCCTGTAGCCTGTCTTTCTGTCTGCCCTCTCCCCCTTTATCTGTCTCCCCACTCCACCTCTGGCGCCCTGTCCCTGTGTTTTAATTCTTCCCTCTCTGCCCTCCAGCTGTTGCTGTGCTTCCTGCGTGTGTCACACTGGGTCCGGCCCCTCATCTCTGTCTTTTCATTCCTCCCGCTCCTCCCTGGAGCTTGTCGTTGTCATTTTCTTTTGCTGTTGCTCTGTCTGGCTCCAGATCCTCGCAGCTTCCCCCCACCCCTGCCCCGCCTCGTTGCTCCTGGCTGTTTTTTCTGTCTCGATCTCTCTGTGCCTGGCTCTGGCTCCCTGTTGTTTCACTCCTCCCTCTCTGTCCTGTAGCCCATCGGCACATTTTCTTTCGTTGGGCTCTCTTTGGCCGTTTCCCTGTCCCTGTTCAGTTTCTTCCTTCTCAGCCCTGTAGTGTGCCGTGATTCTTTTTCTTTCTCCCCCTCTCCCAGCTCCCAGTCCCTCCCTTTTAATTCCTCCCTCTCTGTCCTGTTGCCTGTCAGGAGTCGTGTGTCCTGGAGTCCCCGGCCCACCCCACCCCCCCCAGCCCCTTCTCACTTTCGCACTTCCTGTCCGTGTTTTTTAATTCCTCCTCCTTTGCTGTGTAGCCTGTTGCTTTTTTCTTCTCTCCATCTCTGTGTCTCAGTGCCCCCATTTTTTAATTCTTACTCTCTGCCCTCTACCCTACCCCTATTTTCACCTTTCTCTGACCCTCTGTATCCAGCTCCCTGTCCCTATCGATTATTTTCTCCCTCTTACTCCTGCACCCGCTGCTATTCCCTGCTGTCGCCATCCCTCTCTGTTCAGCTCTCTGTCCCCAGATTTTAATTCCTTCTTCTGCCCCTCCGTAGCCTGTCTGGATTTTCCCCCTGCTCTCTGTCTGGCTCCCTCTCTCTGCCTTTTCATTCCACATTCTCTGTCCCATAGCCCCAAGCTATTTGTCTGTGTTTCTCAGTCTCTTCTGTCTGGCTCCCTGCTGCTGTTTTTTCTTTCCTCCTTATTTGTCTCATAGCCCATCACTGTTTCGTGGTTTTTTTTTTTTTTTTCTGTCTCTTTGTCCAGCTCCCAGTCCCTGCTCTTGAATTCCTCTTCCCTGTAGCCCGCTGCTGGTTTTTTCTGTTCTCGATCACGCTCTGTCTGGTCCCCTGTCCCTGTTGGTCAATTCTTCCTTCTCTGCCCTGCAGCCCCTGCAGTCTTGTACTTTTTTCCGTCTCTCTCTGGCCGGAGCTCTGTTGCTGCTCATGAGTTCCTCCCTCTCTGCCCTGTAGCCTGTTGCTTTTGTCCTTTCTCCGTCTCGCTTTCTCTGGCTCCCTGATGACGCTATTTTAATATTCCCTCCCTTTTTGTATGAATCGCTATACTTTTTGCTCTCCAGCTTTTTTTTTTTTTTTTCTGGCTCCCCGGCTCTATTTCTTAATTCTTCCACCTGTAGTGTGTAGCTCTGTGGTTTGTACCGTGTTGTTGTTCCCCCCACCCCCGCCCCTTCCCTCCATTGTTGGCTGTCTTGGCTCCCTGTCCCTGTTGTTTCATCCTCCCTCTCTGCCCTGTTCTTTGTTGTCTTTCTCCATGTGTCTCGGTCCAGCTTCCTGCCCCTGTTCTTCTTTCCTTCCTCTCTGTCGTGCTGCCTGTCCCAGTTTTGTCCTGCGTCTCCGTCCTCCTTTGTCGGTCTCTGCCCTGCTCCCTTCTCCCTCTATCTGCTGCCTCTCTTCTTCTCTCCCTGCTGCTTCTTTCTCCACCTGTCGGGCTCCCTGTCCCTGTCTTTCTCTCGCCATCCTGTTCCCTGCCTCAGGCGCTCTCGCTGCATCCGCTACCTGCGTGACTGAAGAAACGTTCGCAGTCTCCTTTGCCCTCCCAGCTGCGTTTGCAGTCCCTTCACAGCAGGCGAGGGGCTGTGAGGGAGCCCAGGGGAGGAGGTGCTGCGCTGCGGGGGTCGAGTGATGGCCCCCCGCTCCTGCGGCACGGCCCAGCCCTCGCCACAGCCGCCGCACGAGCTGTGGGCTCGTTGCCAGGGCCGCATGGCTGCCTGCGGGCGTCCGGCTCGGGCGCCATGCTCAGCGCTGCATCCGGCGAGCAGCAGGCTGTCCTGCCGGCGGGCGCCGCCGGTAACGGCCGCGCGATGCTGCAGGGCCTGTGGGATGGGGCCGCCGTGCCCGCTGCCACTTCCCCGTGAGGAAAGGCCGCTGCTGCCCCCTGGGCACAGGGCTGGTGGGCGTGCTCTTTTCCCTCGCCTGGCTCCCTGACCCCGTTTTCCTTCCACAGACCAGGACTCTGTGTCCTTTCTTTATCTGTGTCTCCCCCTCTCTGTTCTTTTCCCGGTACCTCTCTTTCTCTGCTCCTCAGTTCCTCTCCCTCACCTTATTTTTCTCTTTCTGTTCCTCTGCCCAGCTCCCCATGGCTGTGTTTTCGTTCTCCGTACCTGCTGCCCCAGCGTGGACTGCCGAGCGGTCCCAGGGAAGGGTGAGTGGACGGGCTCTGAGCCCCAGAGCAGGCGTGTTCCTCGCACTTAGATGGGTTTGCAAATAAACCCTCGCTCTGTCTCCTTTGTACTTGCTGAGCAGCGGTCAGAGAGTCCAGGGGAGCAGGTACACAGCGGGGGTAAGGGGCCATGGCTGCAGCTGCGGGCTGGTGCCGGAGGAGCCCCGGAGGGAGCCAGCGAGGCTGATGGCGATGGCCGCTCTGTGTCATGGGGCCGCAGCCCCAGGGGATGGTGCTGCTAGGGCACGCCTGCCCGAGAGTGCCAACAGCAGACGTCGGGCCCCGTCAGGGCAGCTCCCAGGGGTTTTGTGAGCTGGTGGAGAGGAAGGAGGAAGAGGGGCAGATGGCTGCCTCCGGGCACCTGGAGGCCTTCCCACCCCCTGGAAAAGTGCTCCGGCCTGCGCGCCCCATGCAGCTGCCCACAGCTCCAGCACCTGTCCCGTAGCCCCTGACCACCCCAGACCCTGCCCTCGCAGCAGCAAGCTGACCCGCGAACGTGCTTTATTGCCCCATAAGCACGGGTGCCGTTGGCAATGGTCTGGGGCAGGAGGGGGCGTCTCCAGGAGCTCCTGCAGAAGGAGGGGTTCCTGCCTGGGGAAAGGGGTGGCCGTCGCTGTGGACAACAGTTGGCCGTTCTTTGTGTCTCCCAGGGGCAGCGCTGAGGACTTGGTTGCCGGTTCCTCCCCGGGGATGTTGCTGACTGCACCTGGCTCAGGTTTGTGTCCTTATTCTCCCAGTTAAAGCGGTTCCGTTAGTTTAATTCCCTGCCCGGTCACGTTGCTGGTGCCGCAGATACCTGCAGTAGAAGAGCAGGTGTCGGCCTTTGCGGTACGGGTCGCTGTCTTTGCTCAGTGCTTTGTACCCCGTGACACGGAGGCAGGTGAGGAAACTCCCCGCTGCTCCTCCGGCCGCCCTTGTGTCTGCTGGGGGTCGCCCCAGCCCCTTTCCCAGGGGATTGCAGGAAGGGTGGTGAGCAGGGCCCCGGGTGTACGAGCCCTGGCCTCTGCACAGGGAGCCCGTTCTGCTCCGGGGCTGCTGCGGTGCGGGCGCTCCGCTGGTCTGGTCGCTGGCGGCAGCTCTTGGAGCCGGCTGGGCTGCGCGGGCGTCGGGGGTTTGCTCACGGCAAGAAGCGGAGGCGTCGGTGTGAGGGAAGAGTTTCGAGACCGGCCGAGGTTCGGCTGTAGGCATAGTAGGAAGTACCCTTTTATGCAGTTGTTTTTGTTGTTTCAGGCTGGCGGTTTTCCGCTGAGGGTTTGGGGGTGGCAAAATGGTTTAATAGCCTGCCATTTTTTTTTTTTAAATTTTAGATGCATTGCATTTTTCTGGAATTCCTGACTATGGGAGATGGAACCTTGTTTTTTTTCCCCACCGTTTTTACTGTGTGCTGTGTAAGTTGCTGATGTCTTGATCTATGCTCTTTTTTCTCTCTTAATAGGACTGATGGTGAAATTGTCCAGCGAGGGTTAGGGTGAGCATCTTGTACTCGCCTGTATACGGAGCTTGAGAGTTTCTCGAGAAGGCATCTTCCCCAGAACTTCTCAGAGAAGAGGGTCTGCGTTCTTTGCGCTGGTAACAGTCTCCAGCCAGGGTCTGTCTTCTGTCGTAGGCCCGGGCACGCGAGCCTTCCCATGACTCCGTTTCTGACTTTTTCATGACGCGCCTGATGAGACGTGTCGTAGTGCCGGTCACAGCAGTTATGTTTCCGTGTAGTTTTTCACCTGTTGTGTGTTTAGCACCGGTTTCTGTGGTTGTAAGGTGCCTGTGTTAGATCTTTCAGCCGCCATGGTTTTTCCGTCAGCTGACCGCCGCTGTGATTCCTTGAGGGGTTCAGTGGTAAGGAGGCGGTCGGTGGTGCTTGTTCCGTGTGCGCTATACTGCACATTAATGAGGTCTCAATGCTCCGGAGGTTTATTCTTTTGCGGTAGGCGGGCGCATCGGTAGCCGCACCGAGGGTCTCGTGCTCCTCGACTCACCGGGGTACCGCCGACCGAGCGCTCCCCGTCTCGCGCGAGAAGCTCCACACACAGATCTGTCCAGCACGTCTCGTGTCCGAGAAGGTGACGAGTGGTCCAGGATGCGCTGGGGTATCCGCTGTCGAGCGGTCTGTTCTCACGGAGCCCTCTTCTGGGACGACGACTTCTCCGCATCCTGTGGATGTTGGGTCTTGGGGCCCGGCTTCTCGCGCGTCCACCGTTGCGGTTGCGGCCGCGGCCGTATCTTTTCGTCAGGGGCCGTGGCATTTGACTTCCGGGGTGGAAGGTGCTAAGGGTCGTACGCGTAGGGCCAGGTGTTGCTTTGGCTTTGGTTTTCTGTGATGGCTGGCTGGCTGTTGTTGGAGTCTAGAGGGTATTCCTACATGGAAAGGAGATCTCCGGAACCGTTAAGCTGTTGCTCCGCAGCCGGGTGACTCGTTCGATGCCGTTTTCAGATGCAGTGAGACGAGCCGTGCACCAAAGGGTTAGAGGAGGGGCGGGGGAGCGGCCATAAGAAGGTGGGTTGGCACGCAGTGTCAGCGGGCAGATGCGGCCGATGGCTGTGTGAGCAGCTGACAGGTCTTGGTAGGTTTGTTGTATTCCAAAGGCACGAAGTAGCGAGCGAAGCAGGGTATCGGCACTGCGGGTGGCTGGGGCGAGGTGAGCTGGGACTGGTGGGCTGCAGCAGAGAAGTTACTTTTCAGGCGTTGTGTCGTTTGTGAAGTTTATAAGCATCCCTTATGGGTTGTGTTTTACAGGTGGTACCGGAGCCTCAACGCGGCAGCTGGCAGAGGTAGGGTGGGTGGGCGGCCGAGGTAGAGGAGGAGGAGAGGGGAATGGGCACGGGCAGGCTGTGGTTTCGGGCGGTATCTCAGCACGTGCCTTTTGTTTTGGCTTTCGCAGGTCACGCACATAGCCTCGGAGGGGCGAAGCTGCGCGCCGACCAGCGGCCTGAGGAGGCGAGGCGGTTGTCAGCCGGGCCGGCGTCCAAGAGCGGAGCATCCTGCGGCAGCTCGGTCAAGCGTTTCTGTGCATTTGTGCACGTGTTACGCAGCTGCCTTTGGAGTTGGGTGAGCTTTTGAGGTGGTGAGCTAAGGAGCAGCAAGGAGGAGCGTGGGGCTGGTGATTTCTCCCAAGCGTGACGGTATTTCTCTGTCTGTTGCTACCTTAGGGGGGCCGCAAGCGATGACAGCTGCAGCGTCCAACACGGGAATCGGTGCGGAGCAGTTGAGCGGAAGACCACGTTCCTTTTGAGGAGGAGGGTGTTTCGAGGAGGTCTGTGGTGACCCGTGTGACAGCTACCACTGTCAGCGGTGTGTGTGGGTTTTTTTTTTTTTTTTCTGTAGGCGATGAGGAGGAACGTGGCAACTGCAGGAGTAATCAGGTTAGTTGATGTGGTTTCTGCTGAGGATGGACGCGGATCCCCAGCCCTCTGGAAGCGAAGCTGAGGGACCAGGGACCGTTGTCCTGCAGTGCGTAACTTTGATTTCAGTTGGAAAAGGGATTTTCCTGGAATGGAAATCTTTCTCCTTCAAAGAAATTGCGTTGTACGAACTGCCTGTCGGACTCTGTGTGCTTGGCTGTAGAAGTCATGAGCAGTGAGACTTTTTGCCCTCTTTTGAAAAACAAAACAACAGCAAAGTCAATTTGTTTCCAAAGACTGAAGCACAGCAAGTGTTCCAAAAGTGGATGGCGTCGCTGGTCTTTACATTCTTGGTTGCAACGGTCGAGATACGATTAAAAAATGTTCCTCTGCGTGCTTTGGTACAGCCAGAAGCCTTAGTGCATCTGCCAGTCCTGTTCGGTGGCCTTACCTGTTGCAGCCCTGGGGATTTGAATTTCTTTTTTTTTTCTTTTTAATGAGTAAAACCATGTGGGGGATCTATTATTTCACTGATCTTTTCCTGTCATATATGAAACTCTAGAGAAAGTTAAAATTGTATAATTGGCAGAATGACTAACGCGGTTTAAACTCGCTGCCGAATCAGTACAGCATGTAATGTATGAGGTGTACTTAAGCGGTCAGGGGTTTCTCTAACTCTTTCCAAGCCAGAGGCAGCTGCATGTTACTGAGTTTCTTCCCTGTGTTTTGACAGAGCGCTCTGAAGTACTTGGTTTCTAATCATGTGACATGATAGAACAAGGTGGGGCAGGAGCAGAGTCAAATAACAACTGTGTATTTTGGAGACAGGTGTAAGCATAGATCTAGATGGGGGTGTACAGCCTTGTTCTGCAGCAGCGCTCTAAGGAAGGGCATCAAACATGAGCAAGAGCAGTTGCTTTTCTGCTAAGAAGGGGTTGGAAATCGTATCTGTTTGTCTTTCTATGGAGTGTTAAGTATTCAAATCACTCTGGTTTGTAGAGGATGTGTCTGTATTTCGGGCTGGTCTCCTTCAGTTCGACTGCTCTCCTGTCCCTCGTTCTATTGAATTCCTCTCCTTGCTTCTGTGTTGTTCTTCTAATGTGCTGAACTATGGCTGGGGCCTTTTGTTTCCCGATGTCTTGCTGTGAGTGTCCGGTGCTGCGCAGCAGCTCGCCCCCCCCCCCCCCCCCCCCCCCAGGTTTGCCTGCCGGTGGCTCAGCGCTCTCGCCCCGCGGGGCCAGCTCTGTCTCTGTCCAAGCTTTCTGCCACGGCTGTCCGGTGGGGAAAGGGGCAGTTGTTGCTCTGGGGAGCCCGTCCGGGCGTGGTCCGAGACGGGGAATGTGGCAGAGCCGAGTGCGAGCAAGAGCCATGGCACTGTCCTTTGGCGGACGCCCTGCCACCCCTCTGCTGTGCGGCAGCCGGCGTCGATGATCCGGCGGGGGGCAGGCATCGAGCATGGATTCTGTCTCGTGGGCTGTGGCAGGTGAGTGCTCGTCTGTGGGTTATGCCGGGGAGAGCCGTTGGTGTCGGTCATCCCCCACCCCTCTCCGGGTCCCCCTGTACCCCCAGTGTCAGAGAAAGACGCAGGTGCTGCTGCGCCGCTGTGACCGCACGGGGGTGCTGCGTGAAACGGCGCTTTGTGCTGCCTGCGCGTGGGGGGTGTGCGGTACTGCAGGCCGGGGTACGCGCATGCGCGCTGGCGGCCGCCTGCGGCGCGCTCTGCTACCACGATTTGACTAGGGTTGGGTACTGGGGCGTGGTACACGCGCGTGTGCGGTGACACCGATTTGTGGCGCTCTCTGCTGCCACCCTGTGACCGAAAAGCAGTACTGCAGTCCCGAAGGCGCTGCCGCGCTCCCTGCTGCCACCCTGTGACCGAAAAGCAGTACTGCAGTCCCGAAGGCGCTGCCGCGCTCCCTGCTGCCACCCTGTGACCGAAAAGCAGTACTGCAGTCCCGAAGGCGCTGCCGCGCTCCCTGCTGCCACCCTGTGACCGAAAGTCGGTACTGCAGGCCCAGCGGAGCTTTCCGCGCTCCCTGCTGCCACCCTGTGACCAAAAAGCGGTTATGCAGCCCCGGCGGCGCTGCCGCGCACCCTGCTGCCACCCTGTGACCAAAAGACGGTACTGCAGCTCCGGGTGCGCGCTGCCGCGCTCTCTCCTGCTACCGCCTACAGTGAGTGGGCTACGCACCGGACGCTCTCACCTTTGTGCCCCGCGGCGGCCCCTTCCCCGGGGGATGTTTGGAAAGGCAGTGGGCGGGGCCTGGGGTAGATGAGTCCCGGGCTCTGCCCAGGGAGCTCCTTCTGGGCGAGGTGAGAGCTGTGGGATTGGGCAAGCTCCAGCAGCACCCACAGTAGAGAGAGCCCTGGGATGCAGCTTGGGCTTTTTTTTTTTATTATTTGTCAGCAGTTTCATACGGAGTGTTAAGGGGTGATGAGAGGGTTCTAAAACACACAGCTTTTTTAACTGACAGTTTTGCTGTGGTTTTGTTCTAGGTTGTCCTGGGTTACAGTGCAAAATGTGCCAAAAGAAAAAAATATTCTATTACCATCTTCAGGAGCTGTTGAGACCAGGTGGGGCGGTGCTCTCTGCCTCCCCCCCCCGGACTATCTCCTGTTACTGGGCACAACAATGCCTTATCGCCTGACTCATCGATAACTCGCTCCTGGACTATCTCCTGTTAATGGCCCATCAAGGAACTGCCTCACGACTCCCCATCCCATTGTGAGATGCTCCGCCCGGGGGTGGGGGGGGCGGGGGGGAAGGAGCCAAGCAGTCCATGCCAAATAAAAACAGAGATTTTGAACACCCTAGCAGCCTTCTTCCAGTGGATTCCCAGAGGAGCTTTTCCCCCCACTGGAGTTCCAGAGGACAAGAGCTACCTACCTACCACTGGACCTTCGGAGGAAGACCAGACTCTTTTACCTGATTGCTGCTTCCACAGAACTACATCCATCGCTTCAGGAGGACTGCAGCCAGCATCTTATCGGACTGCTACTGCCACCCTAACAGGGTGTCAGGTTGTATTCCTGACTCTGTCAGTGTAAACCAGTGGGTTGTTTGTTTTTTCCCTGCCTTGTGTTTTATATATATATATATATATATATATTAGTAAAGAACTGTTATTCCTATTCCCCGTATCTTTCCATGAACGCCCGTTAATTTCAAAATTATAATAATTTGGAGGGAAGGGGGTTGCACTTTCCATTTCAAGGGAGGCTCCTGCCTTCCTCCACAGACACCTGTCTTTCAAACCAAGACATAGGTGCACTGGATTTTCCTGGAATTCTGAACTTCCTGCAGGATGGCAACTTGTTTTTTGTGACAAGGGTTTGTGATCCCATTTCCTTTCCTAGGACTGAAGGTGAGATTATCGAGTAGCATGAGGATGTGCACCACATCTGCACCTGTCTATGCCCCCCCATACCCCTGTCTCTGCCTTCAGGTGGGGTTTTTCCCATGCCACCCCGATCTTTGTGGCCTTGACTCCCGTGTGTGTGCCTGGCCCTACTTGTCATGTCCCTGCCTCCCATGGGCCTGCCTTGCCTGTTTTTTTTCATGGTAGGGATGGACAACGACAAGAGTATATGTAAGAAGGCAGTCTTTATTAAGTTGCAAAAACCAAGATGGCTGAGATGGTGCAGCAGAAAAAGCGTACCCTTTTATAACCTTTCTTATCTGTCCACCTGTTCATGCACTAAGGCTGCTAAAATGATTCGCTCAATAGCTTTGTCCATTCACCTCCGTTCACATAATGATTGGCTGGAGCTCCTACTGTATTTCTCACTGTACCTACTGTTCTCTTGCCAAGTTTCTGCTCTGTGGTATTACTTGCTCAGTCTCTTCTTGCTCAATCTCTTATAACTTCCTCAAACTTGTTTACAACATTCTTCATCCACTTCTTCTGTCTTTTCAAGGGTATACTGGAATGCTGTCAAGGTCAACTTCATCTTCCTCAATCAGGTTATCCCTGACAGATTTTTGTACCCACTTTATGGGTGTGCATAGCTCACACCCTATCCTCCCCCTGTGCACCTGCCTTCCTCCCCCCCCCCGCCCCCCCACCATGGGTGTGCCTTGCACCTGCCTCCCATTACCATGTTTTGTGTCCCCCTCCCCTTGTCCCTGCTCCATGCACCTGCCTTGCCCCCACCACTACAAGAACTGCTGCTCCAGATGCAAACTGTTTTAAACAAACTGTTTGCATTCCAAACTTCGCTCTGGCACTTCCTTGGGCCCAAAATGCCATCACCAGTAGATATCAGGGGGAATGAGGGGCACCCAGCAGGGACACCCTGAAGTCTCATGGTTTCCATCAGGCTTTCCCAAGGGCAGGGGTGGGTGGGAGAGTGGAAAAGCAGTATTGCTTTTTACATTTTCTTCCTACATCTCCCTCTTCAGAGCTCCTTGTCCCTGGGTGCTTGTTCTTGCCTGTGGCCCCTGTTCCTGATGGGCTCCAGGTGTGGCCAGTGGGGCTAATAACAGGGCCGGCCCTCCTGTGGGCTATAAAGGGGCTGCCTGAGGGAGCTGATAAAGGGGAACTGGCTGAGGAGGTAGCTGGAGCTACCTCCAGAATGGAATGGCTGGTCCCTGTGGTAAGGAAGGATCCCCCTGAGCTGTCCATGATGGAGCAGACCACCAGCACACATTGCTGGCAGCTTGGTGCCTGCATCGGCTGTGTGTGTGAGCCGCTGGCCAGCCTGGCGGTGGAGGGGAGTTGAGAGAAAAGTGTTGGGGTGCTGAAGATCTGAGCTGGTGCCAGGAGCTGGGGTGAGTCACACGTTCTCCTGTGTGTGTCCCGGTCCACCTCTGCTGCCCTGCCTGCCGCTCCTTCTGCTGCCTGGGAAAGGGCTGCCCAGGGATGGGGAGGGCCAGCAATGGCTTTCTGTCCTGGCCCCTTTGCTGTGGGAGCCTGATGGACAGCCTAACACCTTCCTGATTGCACTGGGGCTTCCCCTCAAGCCAGGGGGAGAGGCAGGGCTGGAAGAAAGTGGAGGCTGAGATGGGGTGCGAAGTCAGGGAAAATGTGGAAGTCAAGACGGGGGTGGAAATGGTGTCACTTTTTACATTGTCTTTGTAAGGCTCCCTCTTTTTGTCTTCCTGACCCTATGTGTTAGTTCTTGCCTCTGTTTCTTTTCCCCTATTGCTTTACAATATTTCCCTGTCCCTTGTCTTGTCCCTGCCTTGTGGTCCTGCTGGTCCCTTTGGCCTCTCTCTCCTGCTCCTCCTCGCTCTTATGTATTCCTCCATCTCTCCCTGGGTTTTTTGCTCAGTGTCCCAGTACTCCTCTCTCTATGCTACTGTCCTGCTCCCTGTCCCTCTCCTGTTTGCAGCATCCCGTTTACTGGCTGCCTGTCCCCCACCTCTTCTCTACCTTCCTCCTGCTTTTTCCCTTCTCTCCTGCTGCGTTTGCTGTGTTTGCACACCGAGCCTTGTAGCCAGCTCAGTGCCAGGATTTGTTCTGGGCAGAGGTGAGTAAACTTTTCCTGCCTCCTCTGTGCCCCTGGATGGTATTCAAGCCCCTGGGTGCAGAGCTCGTGGCTGTGGGCAGGTGCCGGGGAGGGGGCCATGTGCTGTGGGGCTTTGCCCAGGCACCTGTTCCTGATGGGCTCCAGCTGGGGCAGGTGTGGCCACTGAGGCTAATGATGGGGCTGGCCCTACTTTGGGCTATGAAGGGGGCTGCCTGGGCATGCCTGCCTGCAGGAGCTGGCTGAGGAGTCAAACCAAGGGGCTTCCACAGGCAACTGTCTCCAGCTGGTCCCTGTGGCAAGGAAGGATCCCTCCCACCCATCCACAACAGAGAATGCCACCATAACACAGCACCAGGACCTTGGCGCCTCTGTTGGCTGCACACGTGTGAGCTGCTGCATGTCCAGGAAACCTCGTGAGAGAAGTGCATTGAGTCACCCACCGCCTGCTCCTAAGGTCAGGCAGCTGGCACTGTGGAGGAGGAAGGGGCAGAGACAGAGAGAAAAGCCTCGGGGCGGTGAAGGTCTGCCGTTGTCACCAGGAGCCACGTGTCCCCTCGTGTGTGTCCAGGGCCATCCCTGCCCCGGTTCTCTGGATCTCTGCCTGCCTCCTTGCCTGTCCCTGCCTCTGTCTGCCTTTCAGGCTGTCTAGTTCCCCAAAGCTTTTTGCTCTTTTGCTAGCATTGCCCTGTAAAGTGTCACCTTCTACCTTTCCTTTCTATGTCGTTTCCTTTCTGGCACCCCACCAGCTCTGATTTCATTCTTCCTCATTGCTTGTGAAACTGGCATTTCTAGGTCCCCTCTCTCCGTGTCTCAGTTTACCCAGTTGCCTATGATTTTGGGAAGGGTGGTGGTTGGGGCCTGGGGTAGATGAGCCCTGAACTCTCCCAGGAAGCTCCTTCTTACATGCGAGGCAAGAACTCTGGGACTAGGCAGGGTCCAGCAGCACCCACAGTAGAAAGTGCCCTGGGATGAAGCTTGGGCTTTTTTTTTTTCTTGTTTTTATGTCAGCAGTTTCCTAGGGGGTGTTCAGGGGTGACAGGAGGGTTTTAAAACACACAGCCTTTTTTTTAACTGCTAGTTTTGGTGCTGTTTTGTTCTAGGTGCACTGGATTTTCCCGGAATTCTGAACTTCCTGCAGGATGGCAACTTGTTTTTTGCGAGGAGTGTTGGTGACCGCATTTCCCTTCCTAGGACTTGAAGGTGAGACTATCGAGCAGCCGTGAGGATGCGCCCCACGTCTGCACCTGTCTATGCCCCCCCATACCCCTGTCTCTGCCTTCAGGTGGGGTTTTTCCCATGCCATCCCCAACTCGGTGGCCTTGCTAAGGGTGGGTGTGCCTGGCCCCAAATCCACCCGGCGCCTCCCCCCCGCCGTGAGCGTGCCTTGCTGCTGTTCTTCGGCACTGGCCACTGTAGGCGTGCCCTGCTTGCCCCCCCCCCCGACCCCCCCCCGGTGTGCCTTTTCTGCCCCGGCACCGCCCCCCCCGTGGGCGTGCCCTGCTTCCCCGCGCCCCGCCCCGGCACTGATCCCCCCCCCGGTGGGTGTGCCTTGCTTTTCCGCGCCCCGCCCCGGCACCGCCCCCCCGTGGGCGTGCCCTGCTTCCCCGTGCCCCGCCCCGGCACCGCTCCCCCCGTGGGAGTGCCTTGCTGCTTTGCACCTCGCCCCAGCACCGCCCCCCCCATGGCCTCGCCGACAGTGGCCGTGCCCTGCCCGGCCCCCACCCCCTCCCCTTCCCGGGTTTGCCTTTGTTATTCTGCACCCCACCCCAGCACCGCCCCCCCCCCGGGCGTGACTTTTTTGCCCCATGCCCCACCCTCCCGTTGGTCTGCCTTGCTGCCCACCCCCCCCACCCCACCCCACCCCCCCCGGCACCGCCCCCCCTTGTGTCCCATCCCCACCACTTGCCCGGGGGCGGGGCCTGGGGTATATGAGCCTCGGCCTCTGCTCAGGGAGCTCATTCTGCTCTGGGGCTGCTGGCGCTGGCAGCTCCAGACCCAGCTGCCTCTGCGGGCACGGGGCTTCGGGCGCGGACAGGAGCGCAGGCGGCTGCGGCAGGGAAGAGCTGCGGCCGGGCGCGGAAATGTTTTTGTCAACTATTTGAACAGCTTATCTGAGCATTTCACACTAGTGAATAATCCTGTTTTGCCTAAGCTTAACAGCCCCCGCCACGGGTCATGAAGGTGGTTGCAACTCGTGACCTTCAGCATTGTCACGAGCCTTACACGGGACTGAAAAAAAATCCCCCAAACAATTCTATAATAAAGGATTGTTATCCTCTCCTATGGGCCAATAAATGAGTAACAAAGGAAGGTGTTCTTTATCTAGGCTTACAAGAACATACACAAAAAGAGGCAGAGAAAATCACTCTCTTCTTGTTTGTGTTTTGCTTCATCAAAAACCTTTGATCTCAACTGTGCTAGTGCAAGCGTCTGAAAGGCACTAGTCTAGAACCACTGGACAGTCTAGCTGGACCCTGGTGAGGCATTAACATCAGAGCAATGACCTTGCTTCAACTAATTTTATACAGAACCAAACTAATCCCTGATTCCTTAGATACATATACTTCTTCCTGTGAGTAGATTACTAAATCCTTTAAGAAAGCCAAGATTTTAATCCCCGTTTTACAGACAGGACAGAAATGGAGGCATTTTCTGAAGTGACCTGCCTACAGCACCAGTCGTTAAGCTGCCGGATGAGAACTCAGCTTTGTACAGTTCCCATTCCGCATTAGGCCTGAGCTTTCCCTCTGTGCTGCTTCAGCATGTGCCCTGACAGCTGTGAAAGGAGGAAGCCGTGGGAGTGCACCTATCCATTTGTCTCTTTCTTGCTGCCTTAAGATATGTCCCTCAGCAAAGAAATACTTAAGACTTCCCCATCGGAATTAAACTGATACAACTTCCTCATCCTTCGCCCTAAAATAAGAGAAAATACGGGCACCTTTCCTACGCTTCTGGTTTTAAACTTTCCCATGAACATCAACATCAAATCTTTCCAGAAATCCCACCCTCCCAACACCCACGATGTATTTAGAAAGTGTTTTCTTCCATAATCTGCAGGATTATGGAACTGGCCATTTCTTTACCTATATACTGTACAGCTTCATACAGCTTGGAAGGTTTACTCCAAATTAGCATTGCAAGTAATACCCAAAAGAGTTGAAATGCAGAGCAGAATAGCAGGCATTTGACAACTGTTATCCTGAAGCCAGTGGAATATACAATGCCTTTTTCCAGTCCTGCTACTGTATTCCTAATGAGCTCCTTACAGCATAGACCAGCACTGGGCTGCCCACACCAACATTAGGCAGTCTATGTGGTGGTCAGCAGCACGCCTTTTACATGGGAGCTTGAAAGCAGAGGTGAGCTCACTCTTCTGTTACAAGCAAACCAGAAGCTAAGCAAAAGTGATTTAAGCAGTAGTACTTAATACCAGCAGTCAGGGCCTGAAGCTTACCCTTGCTCAGAGTATATTCAAGAGTAAACTAGGCTCTCCTCTGCAATACCTGGAGCTATCTTCACAATGTGCTAAGATTCAGAAAGCTTGCAGGCAGATAAAGAGTCTGGCTCACACCACTAAAAAACAGGCAACTTTGTTCTGAAGGTTTTTAGCGGTCAACAGAAATAGCACTTGGAAAAGGTCCGCAACTCGTCTTTCTGGACCCAATAACAATAACAGGGCCAGCAAGGTTGTTCTGTGATGACAACCACAGTGAATTATGACCCGCAGGGACCATGTGACAGCAAGAGCAAATAAAATGCACTAATGCGAGTCGCAGCTTGGACATTGCGCTCTTTATGGCAAAGGGATATTTTTTTTCGCCAAATACAAACATACAAGTAAACAGCCAAGTAGGGGGTGGGGAGCAGGGTGGGAAATGGACAGAGGATGCTATTACTGGCACGATGATTCCGCATCTTTACAAAGCAGCAAGCTTGGTAACAAGATGCCCACTGCGACTTAGAACCACAGCATCACTGTGCAAGCATTTGACAATGATCAGTAAGAAACACTTGAGATCACAAGGCCAGTGATTAGAAGGGTTCGCTTTGAATGGATGTGCCTAAGCAAAGAGATTTTGGTAAACAAGTAATTAATCGAGTCTCTTAACCCCCACTTCTGAGCTGCATAGCACCTCCCTGTTGAAATGAATGGCTGAATGTCCCAAGATGAAGATGTTGCAGAAGAAATTTGTAGCTTTGAGTCTTGTTCTGACTCTGCTGTGGGTTTGGTGCATGACCTCGGTCAAGTCATTCAAACTCCCAATGAACGTGTTCCTGCTCATCTACTGCTCCATCTTTTCCCTGCTAGAAGTTACCGTCCCTTCAAACCTGCACCTATGATCATCCCTAGCAATTTAGGTCACCTTTAGCACCTTCAGTAGAATCCTACCAAAACAAATTCGACCCTGAAACAGTTTCCCAGAATTCTGAACCTGCTCCATCCATGTCCGCTGAAAGGAATTGGTACCTCATGTTCTCCATTTCAATGGAACAAACAAAATCCCAAGCATGAACAACTTTCTAAGTTGCAGGATACTGCCTTGAGCAGATGGCTGAATGAAATGCTTTCTAAACATTTAAACCCAGAGAACCCATGAGAAACCTGAATGCAGAAGGGGTAGCTTCAATAACAGAATAAGATAAAAAGAAAGCCAAAGGCCTGTGAATTGTAGTTACGCAGCACCTACAAAGGCATTTAAGATGGCTAAAGTTGGTGTAAATCTAGGTACTTTGAATGGCTCTCTGAAGGAAACTCTTATTCCATCAACAAGACAGAGAGACCTAGGGAGACATAGACTTTAAATGATAAACCCAAGTCTAAAAGATGAATACTGCCACTTACAGCTACATCGAGAGGACCACGCAAAGACTAGGAAGGTAGATACTGACTGCATCCACACCCACTGTCATGCATGTGCTGAAAAGCTCCTCATTAAATATTTTTCAAGGTTTATATTGTACTCACTGTCTTTCTTACTGCAATCTAGGGGGATCAGATGGACACTATGCAGCTCAACTTTCAAGTTGCCTGACCAAACGGACATCTCTCTCTGTCACTCCTCAAAACTCCCAACCCACCTGTTCAAAGTTGTCATTAATTTTAATCTTCCAGTCCACTCCAGAGGCTGCGTAGCACTTAGCGTTTGCCACATCTGAGGCATTAAATTTTCTGAGTAATCTGAATCACCAGTAAAAATGACCAGCAGACCATTTTCTTGCTTTGAAAAATGGCCTTTTTACACGCTGATTCAAGTCTATGAAATGAGCCTTCCCAATGCTCTCAATCCCACTCCAGAAACTAGGACGACCACTCATCTCTTCTCCTGCCCTTCCAAGAACAAGTTGCATCCTTTTGAATGCATCTCCCCTAACCTAGAGCTGTAGAAAAAGAAAAAAACACACCAAAATAAATAACCCCAAATCTTCCCAAGAAAAAGTCCAGAGCCAAAACATTCTACCAAAGCAGAACTTCCATGGCACACTCTTCTCCCTCAGGGAAAGTGAGCAGTTTTAAAAAAAAAGTGACAGATGTTAGCCATCTCACTCGGTGCACCACTGGAAGGCACCCAGTATGATGAGGTGTACAGCATAAGAACCTCTGATGATACCAGATTAATCGCTGCTTGCATTTTTCACATTGGCTTTGAGTTTGGCTTGCATTTTTCACATTGGCTTGGCTTGGTTTGGCTTGCATTTTCATCGTTACTCTGATTACGTTCCCAATTGGGTCAGTAGGTACCATTGGACAGGAATAATTTGCATACTTCACTATGGTGTTGATGATACCATGAGTGAGTCAGTCAGTGTCGGCACGGGTGATGAGGAAGCCACGGGTGAGCTGACCTCTAAAAGGTCTGTGCTTCATCAGAACAACTCTAAGACGTTAAGTGGCTGAAATACATGGGTTAATGCAACCAAAATACTTTATCAGCAGAGAACTGTGAAAATCACAGGCCAGCTACAGCGCTTAACACAGAGGCTGACTGGGCTACATATCATTTCAGGCTGCAAAGGACCAGGACATACGACTGCAGGAAAAACAGGATCTCAGTACACCACTGTGGATGCCAAAGAGGGGGTAACAAAACCTGCAGCTGAGGGAAAGGAAGGCTACTCTGCCCTTGCCAGCTAATGTTTCCATGCAGCTTTTATAGGCTTCTTCTCCCATAGAGAACTGAGAGCCAGTGAGGTCAAAGAGTTTGAGAAGTAAGCAGTGAAAAGACCAGGAAGCTCAGCTCAGTTTTCATTCAGTACTTGCAGTTATACTTTTACAGCCTGCAGGCAGTTCCTTTTCACATGTATGTCGTTGGCTGGGAAGAAGAGTTGAGAAGATGACAAAATTGACAATTTGGGGATTGAATAACTCGGTCGGGGGAAATGCAGGGCAGAGTTGCATGCTGGAAGGACTGCTTTCTAATTTTGTGCCACGATACAGATGGACAGATGGGAAACTAATCCTGAGAGCTGAATGCAACGCACATTGATTCACTTGCAGTTTTCCCTGCTAAGCATGATACTATAGCTTCAGCAGGAGTGAAAACCGAGTTGTACAATTACCTCTTATCAATCAACTTCCAAAAGGGTGAGGGAAAAAAAAAAAAAAAAAGGATTAAAAAAAAGCCCCAAACAACCTCTCTTATCTCTGCTATGTAGACCCCTTAATGGGATCTGGATCTCTAAGAGGCTAAAATAACGAGTGAGTTAATTAATTCTCTGCACTTAATCAGCACAGCTGCAGCACTGACATGCATGGAAATGGAATGAAGGGAAGAACAGCAGCATTGACAGCCACAATGGTAAAAGAATAACCTTGCCAGCTGTCACCAGCCGTCTTCCTACAACCCAAGTAACTGTCACTGAATCCTCTCTGGACATAGCACATGCTCCACAGATCGCCTTGTCAGTCACACTGTGTTTCTAAGGCTAGGCTCAGCCTTCGTCCATGTCACAACTTCCCTAAAAAAGGCAACGACCGGCTCCAAATGAAGGTTACTAACAGTCAGGAAGTCCTGCCTTCTCTCCAGAGAGGAGACTGGCTAAGTGAATGTGCAATGCAGAAAAGCCTCTGTGGGAAAGATCCCACGCAATTGCCCATGCAATAAAGTAGAGCAGGCATGTCTTTTGCATGAATCTGGCAGTCAAGACAGAGGAAGCTACAGTGAAACAGCTCTTAGAAAAGCTGGGTTTAACAGCCCCATTGTGGCTGTCCCTTACCAAGAAAGGCCAGTGACAGCTAAACAGACAGCAAGCAAGAGTCTGCAAAACACTTCCAGTGTCCAAGAGACAGAGCAAGGTAAATACTACTGAACCTAGATTCCATGGACTCTGTCCTCAGTCAAAACACAGCACAGAGGGAAGTCAAGCAGGACGTGTCAGGCTGAGAGGATCTGAATGAGCAGTACTTCCTTCAGCAGTGGCTCCTAAGGCCAATTCCACACCAGCACCACCTCCTTTTGCTGACTTCTGTCCCCTCGAAGCAAATGTTACTATAGCCACAGCAGCTGTGTGGGGCTGCCAGCTAGAGCATAATCAGAGAGTTATTTGGTTTTAAAAGAAACCCTCCTCCCCAGGTGTTTTGTTTTACAATTCAATCACTTTACACACCCCCACAGAACTACGGACAGGACATTAATGCCTCCTAAGGCCGCCCAGAGCCTCTTAATCTAGACCTACCACTCACGAAATAACTATAATCGTTACCTACAATGCATGCTGAAGAAAGAAGCTCAGAAATGCAGCTAAAACAGTACTGTGTGACTCTGGCCTCAAACACATGCAGCCATTATGACTTCATCACATGTTCTGAATCTCTCAAAACAACTCTTTGAAACCACCGATAGCATCAGTAAAACTCCCCTAGGACCATAAATCTACAAAGTGCTCTTGGTTGTTTGTCATATTCTCACTCCCTTACTTTGGATGCAGAAGGACAGAAGTGGATATTCTGTGTTACACTCTGCAAATATGTACAAACTGAGCCAGGGTACTGGCACTGCCTGCAGGCCAAAAGTCAGCTATGGCCAAATGCTAACTTAGCTTTGACAAAGGCCATCTCAGCCACACTGGGCAAATCACTTCTTTCTGGCCTCAGAGTGAAACACACAGGCAGGCTTGCTCAGGCAGCACTATGCAGTTCAACTTTCAAATGTCTTCTGTGCCTTAAACCTTCTCGGGTCTCGGTGCCTTCCTTGCTCTTTGCGCTTGACGAGCACGGCACGTATCTCGGGTGCCATCCCTAGTCTCTCGAATGCCTGTACTTACCAGCATATCGCCAGTCCAGGGCTTCTTTTCTTGCGTTAACAAGCTTAAATCATGGATTGGTAGCATGTCTCAGAAGTTTCTGGACAGTCCTTGTTTGCGGCGTCCTTCTGTGCTGTGTTGGTGGCTCTACCTGCTAGCTGTCCATTTTCACGGACTGGAACTTCTTCCCTGCATCCTTCCGTTCGTAGGTCTTTAAGCTGGGCTTTCTGAGCATCTGTCATCTCAGATTTGACAGCAACTTCTTGTAACGGGCCATTACATTGGACTCTATTCTGGGGCCGCTCTAGAGTGTCTTTGCCATCGTGGCACCACAGGGCTTTTATTCTGGCAGCATCTTCTTCTGGTGTCATTCTTGCTTGTGGTCTTACTGGGTCTCATGTCACATTTATCGTGTTGTCTGCGTGTATTGTTGGTCTTCGTGCCAGGGTTGGAGCTGCCTTGCCCAGGGGTGTAGCAATTTTAAAGACAGGGGTAGCACAGCTTTATTGTTGTGGGGTGATATGTTGATCTGCTCAGATTCTTTTGGCAATGACCATACAGTCCATCTCTGGCCAATTAGCTGTAGCCAGCTGCCACAGTTATTTTCATAGTGTTTTGGAGTTGTGTGAGGTTGGACTCTGGTCTTCTGGGAACAGCAGTTTGTGTGGTAGTCAATACATGTGAGGCTTGATAGGTGATGTTTTTTTAGCTGTAGTTAGAAAGAACGTGCCAAGAGAAGATGGACCTTGCATCTTGTCAAGCTATCGGTCAGCAGCCAGCCGACTTGCTTCATGGGGTTTGTTTGGGCTGTTTTTCAGATGCGGAGGGACAAACCCGTGCCAAAGTGCAACAGAAGAGGTGAGCTGAGTGCCGAATGATGGTGGGCCGGTGTGCAAGGTCAGAGAATTGGCATTACTGTTGGTGGCTCGGAGTAGCTTACACTGTTTTGGCATTGTTTTCTAGGTGTGAATCAATGTCTGAAGTGAGAGATCCACAATGGTGTGGATTCTGGCAAGGTGAGTGATGACCGGTGTGCTGAAGTAGCAGTTTTTGGGATGTCATATTATTGATGTAGCTATAATCATACCCTGTTGTTTGAGTTGGAAAGGTGGCGGGCAGATGGAAGAATGTAACTCCAGGCGGTCGAGCGGCCAAGGTAAAAGAGGGGGAGAGAGGAAGAGCTGCGGGTTTGGCCTGTATCTTAGCATATGCTTTTTCCTCTGTTTTTTTTTTTGGCGATGCTGGACATCCCATCTCACTTTCTGGGAGTAGTGCTTCTGAGGCAGGTGTCATTGCTTTAGAGGTGAATGCTGGCCCCTGCGGCTGTGATGGGTGGAGTTCTGTCTTGCAGGTCATGAAGAGCAACCTGCTGAATGCAGGAGCATCCCCATTAGTTCATGTGCTCCAGATTCTGGACCCTGCCCTCTGAACTGTAAGTCAAGAGGCAAAAGTGGGCTGACTGGGGCCAGCAGGGAATTTAAATTTGGAGTTATAGAGATGGCCCTTTGGGGTCTGTTATTCCCGGTGGTTGCTAGAGCACCCAGGGTCCATTCCTCAGGATGCGAACGGGGGCCAAGCAGGGCCGTTCTAGCCTGCGTCCGTGGCCTAGTGTCATTTGCGTAGTCTGTGCTACACTTCCTATACAGTGCCTTCTACAGATCTCTCTACGGTTCACCCCATGGGCCCTCTGCACTTGGTACATGCAATGGTAATGTCTTGAGTGCCTCTCCTTTTCAATACAGAGCATGTCAAGCGCTTACCATCTTGTCATGGGAGCCAAAAGTCTATTTTGCATTGCAGATGTTTCTGGAGGGTTACCTTTGTGGAGGCATCTGTGCTGGAACGATCTGCTCTTGAAAAATATATTTCCATTTAGATCCCAGACAGGATTGCATGGCTGCGTTCATATGGGTTTAGGTTTTAGAGTCCAACTTGTCATGCATCTGCTGTTCTGGTTTTGCATTGCATTGCTCAGTATTTACAGTGACAGCCACCTGACATGGTGTTGCAGTGTGGTGTTCTGTATGACACTGTATGGAAGGGTGTTGTATTTGTCCTGCATTGCAGCACTGCAAGGTTCTGTATTCATGTGGCCCTGCACTGTCATGTAAGACGGCATTGTCCTGCATGGCTCTGTATCGCGCTTGGTCTCGACTGTGGCCTAAGCATGTGTTGTATTGTAGAGCTCTGTATCGCCCATGGTAGTGCGTCGCACTGTGTGGCCCTGTTGCACTTGGTCTCAACTGTGACTATGAACTCTGGACTTTATGCAGATTGGATCCTTGTTTTTGTTACTAGTTTTGCTGACACCAATTCTCTGAATAGGACTGAAGGTGAGATTATGTAGCAGGTGTTAGGATGCGCATCACCTCTGGATCTGTATATGCCCCTTCCTCTTCCTGCATGGTTTTTCCCTAAGTGAGGTTTTGCCTGTGGGTGTGCCTTGTGCCTGCCCCCTGCTTGATCCTGTCCCGTGCTTGTGCCTGCCCCATGCACCTGCCTTGTCCCCATCTCCCTAACTACTGCTGCTCAAAATGCACACCACCAATAAACTGTTTGCACTGTGAACTTTGCTCTGGTAACTCCTTCGGCCCAAAATCCCATCATGGACAATCCACCCTGAAGCCCTGTGGCTTCCGTAGGGCTTTCCCAAAGCCAAGGGATGGGAGGGTGGAAAAGCAGCATCACTTTTTACATTTTCTCCCTGTATCTCCCTCTTCCAATCTCCCTGTCCCTGAGTGTTTGTTCTTGCCCCTGTTCCTGATGGGCTCCAGGTGTTGCCAGTGGGGCTGAAGACAGGACTGGCCCTTCTGTGGGCTATAAATGCTCTGCCTGAGGGAGCTAGTAAAGGGGAACTGGCTGAGGAGGGAGTATGGTGCCTCTAGCACGGAAGGGCTGGTCCCTGCAGCAAGGAAGGATCCCCTAGCAGATGACTGGCACACTATGTCAGGAAATCTGTGCCTGCATCACCCGCACATGCGAGTCCCTGGCCGTGGAGGGGCATTGAAGGTCTGAGCCCATGTGAGCAGCTGCAGTGAGTTGCGCATTCTCCTGTGTGTGCCCCCATCCATCTCTGCCACCCTGCCTGTCGCTCCTTCCCACTCTGCTGCCTGTGAAAGGGCTGCCCAGACACCATGAGGGCCAGCGATAGTTTTTTATCCTGGCACCTTTGCTGTGGGATCCTGCTGGGCACGCTGCCGTCTTCCCAAGGGCACCAGGGCTTCTGCCAGGCTTTTCTCAAGCTGGGGTGTGTGTGTGTATGTGTGTGACATAGCTGGAAAAAAAGTGGAGGCTGAGATGGGGTGCGAAGTCAGGGAAAATGTGGGAGTCAAGAGGTGGTGGGAGGGCAGAAAAATGATGTCACTTCTTAAGTTTTCTTTGTATGTCTCCCTCTTTCTATCTCCCTGACCCTATGTGCTAGTTCTTACCTTTGTTTCTTTTCCCCTATCACTTTAGACCTCGGTTACTTCCACCTCTCTCCTGCTCCCTGTCTCTTACATATTCCTCCATCTTTTCCCATCCACCCCCCAGCTCTCCTCTCTCTATACTGTTGTCCCTCTCCTGTTTGCAGCATCCCGTTTGCTGGCTGCCTGTCCCCCATCTCTTCTCTACCTTCCTCCTACTTTTCTCTTTCCTGCTCTCCTGCTGTCCTGCTGCATTTGGGCACCGAGCCTTGTAGCCAGCTCAGTGCCAGGAGTCGTTCTGGGCAGGAGTGAGTAAACTTTTCCTGCCTCCTCTGTGCCCCTGGATGGTTTTCAAGCCCCTGGGTGCAGAGCTCCTGCTTGTGGGCAGGTGCCAGGGAGGGGGCCATGTGCTGTGGGGCTTTGGCCAGGCCCCTGTTCCTGACGGGCTCCAGCTGGGGCAGGTGTGGCCAGTGAGGCTAATGATGGGGCTGGCCCTGCTTTGGGCTATGAAGGGGACTGCCTGGACACGCCTGCCTGAGGAGTCAAACCAAGGGGCTTCCACAGGCAGCTGTCTCCAGCTGGTCCCTGTGGCAAGGAAGGATCCCTCCCAGCCATCCCCAACAGAGCGCCCCACCGGCACATGACACTGGGACCTTGCCGTCTCTGTTGGCTGCACACATGTGAGCTGCTGCATGTCCAGGAAACCTCATGGGAGAGGTGTATTGAGTCACCCACCACCTACTCCTAAGGTGAGGCAGTGGAGGGGGAAGGGGCAGAGACAGAGAGAAAAGCCTCGGGGTGGTGGAGGTCTGCCGTTGGCACCAGGAGCCATGTGTCCCCTCACGTGTGTCCAGTCCCATCCCTGTCCTGGTTCTCCAGATCTCTGCCTGCCTCCTTGCCTGTCGCTGCCTCTGTCTGCCTTTCAGGCTGTCTAGTTTG
This sequence comes from Leptosomus discolor, assembly GCF_034619465.1. Classification (NCBI taxonomy): domain Eukaryota; kingdom Metazoa; phylum Chordata; class Aves; order Leptosomiformes; family Leptosomidae; genus Leptosomus; species Leptosomus discolor. The sequence goes on from NW_028237761.1 coordinate 68,020, forward strand.
CCAAAGCTTTTTGCTCTTCTGCTAGCATTGCCCTGTAAAGTGTCACCTTCTACCTTTCCTTTCTCTGTCTTTTCCTTCCTGGCACCCCACGAGCTCTGTTCTCATTCTGCCCTATTGCTTGTGAAAAGGGCATTTCTAGGTCTCCCTCTCTCCCTGCCTCCATTTATCCAGGTCCCTGTTGATTGTGGGAAGTGTGGTGGGTTTCCACTAGCGCTTTTGTTGTATTTTCTTCCTCTGGTTGAGGAAAGGAAGTGATGGAGCACCTTGGTGGGCACTCAACAGCCAGCCAAGGTCAACCCATGGCAGTTTGCTTCTACTGGGCTCTCTGTTCCTGTTTTTTCCTCCTTGCATGTTTCTTGTACCCCATTGCTTTTGAAAGTTTCTACCTCTCCGTTCCTGTCTTTTAACTTCTCACTTAAGTCTCTTGAACCCAGTCGCTTTTTAAATTTTCTTGCAACCTCTCTCTTGCTCTCCCCCTCCCTGACCTAATTTTAATTTCTTGCCTGTTTCTCGTATCTTGTTGTTTTTCACATTTTTGCCTGCATCCCTTTACGCAGGTCCATATACCTATTCTTTTAATTCTTGTACCCTTTCACATTTAAAATATTCTTTCTGCTTTTCCCTCTGTCCATCTCCCTGACTCTAGTTCTTAATTCTTCCCTCTGTGTCCTCTACCCAACCACTTCTTCAGTTTTGCTTCTTCCATCTGTCACCCTGCCCCCATGTGTTATTTCTTGCCTGTGTTTCCCGTACTCCATCGCTTTTTGAAATATTTGTTCTACATGTGTTTCTATTTGGCTCCCTGTTTCTATTTTTAATTTCTTGCCTATGTTTCTTTTTCCCTGTTGCTTTAGAATTTGTCCCCGGCCCTTGTTTTGCCTCTGTCTCGTCAGTCCCTTCTGCCTCACTCCCCATCTCTCCGATTTGTCTCTCGGTCCCTATTTTCTGGTGCAATCTCTCAGCTCTCCTCTCTACACCCTTGTCCCCCTCTCCAGCCCTCTCTTGTTCATGGTGTCCCATTTTCTGGCTCCCTCTCCCAATTTCTTAATGCTTTCCCGTGTTTCTTGTGCCTCACTGCATTGCAATTTCTCTTTCTCATTTTCCCTCCCTCTGGCACCCTGTCCCTCCTTTTTAATTCCTCTCTCTGTCCTGTATGCTCTCACTTAAAAAAAAAAAAAAAAAATTCTTCCTCAATTTTCTTCTATCCACCTCCCCGACCCTATTTTTAAATTATTTCTGTTTCTTGTACCCTGTTGCTCTTAAAGATTTCTATCTACTTTTATCCCACATCCTGTCTTTATTTTTTAATTATGCCTTATCTTTCCTCACCACCATCCTTTTAAATTTTTCTTTCTCTGTCTCCATTTTTGTTGGCTGTCACTTTCTGTATTTTTATATCTTTCCCCTTTATTTCCCTAATCCCTATTGCTTACACTGTATTTTCTACATCTACTCTTTGCTTTTTGATATCTTAAGTTTTAACTTTTTCTTTTTCTTCAGTGCCTTTGCTTTACAGATTTTTCTTTCTACTTCTCCATTACTATTTTTATTTTTTTCCCTTATTTCCTTAATCCCCATCGCTTTTAAAAGTTTCTGTCTACAGCCTTGCCTGTCTGTGTTTCACTGTCATGGTTTGGCTGGTCCAGAATCACAGCCCAGCAATGCTCAGCAGGCTGTTAGCAGTTTGAGTCAGCTACAGGTGTAGCCCAGACCACTGTGTCATGCTCAGTATAAAGGGGGAAGGTTTGCTGAGGAAGGGGATCTCCCGCGGGGCTCCTGCAGGGCTCTCTCCTTTCCCTGCTTCTCCTTGCTCCCGAGGACCCCTCTCCTGTCGATCGTGGCTGCTGCACGTTCATTTGGCCCAGTGTAACTTTGCATGCCTCTGTTGGTAGTGGTGCTGTCTCGTTAAACCCGATTTCACTTCGACCCGCAGGTCTCCTCCCCTTTTCTCGACGCCCCTCCCTGGCTAGTGAGGGGTCATCGGGGGACAGGGCAGCTGTTGCAGTGTAGCCCCGGATACGGGCTGGAGGGGCACGTTCGCTGCCTTTTCTGTCCATCGCCCCCGGATTTCCTCAGAGCCCGCGCTTCTTAAATGGGCTTTCTGCGCGTTTCAGTTCGCTTTGCGGCGCTCTGCTGCCACCATGCGGCCAAGGGCAGGTACTGCAGCCCCGACCCGCGGTGTCGTTCGCTGTTTCCACGCTGCCGTTCGCCCGCAGCGGCCATGCGACACCGCGGGGGCTGCCTGGCGCCGTCTGCTGCCTCCCGGTAAGGCAGCCCCGCTGCCGCTCCGCCCCTCGCCCTCTGCCCGTTCGCGCGCCGGCTCCGGCCCCTCCGGCGCGTCGGTGGTGGGCGGGGCAAGCGCGTGCCGGGCAAACGCGTGCCCGGCAGCAGCACGGCGGCGCGCCGGGGGAGGGCCGAGGCCACCGGTGAGGCGAGCGAGTCATCCCTTTCGGCGGGTGCGCGGGGTCTCCTGGTCGCCGGCCGCCCGGAGGTGCCGTCCCGCTCCCTCCTCCCGCCCCTGGTGCGCGTGCTTTGGCGCTGCCCAGCGGTGCTCCCGCCCGCCCAGGGGTGTGTCTTCCATGCTCCCCCCGCCCGGCAGGGGGCGCGCTTTGCCGCATCCCCCGTTCTGGTGGGCGCGTGTTCCTGCATCCTGTCGCGCCGCCGGAAGCGTCACTTCCGCCTCTCTCCCCGCCCCTCCGGGGCGCGTGGCTTCCTGCACTCTCCGGTGCACCGCCCGGCAGTGCGAGTCGCGGCAGGAGCGGCGCGGTCACCGAACGTTGCGGGGCTGGGGCTGCGGCTGGGGCTCTTCTGGCTCGGGCTCCGCCGGGGGAGCGGGTGAGTGGGGAGCGGGCGATCGACCGGTGGGTCCCGGGGAAAGCCGTGAGGCGGGCGGCCAGGCCGGCGGGGCCCGTGTCGGAGGCGCGGAGCGGGGCGGGGGAGGCTGCGGGCGGAGCCGCGCCGTGTGGGAAGAAGCGGGGGGGAGCCGCGCCGTGGGGGGGAGGGTGGGGAGGGCGGTGTCCCCGCAGGGCCTGAAGCCGGGCAGGCGCCTCTCGCGGCACGGCGGGAGCGGCGGTCCCGGGGCGCGGCGCTGCTGGGCTGCCCTGCCGGTGCGCCGGAGCGGGCCGGGCGGTGCTCGCCGGTGTCTGGGGCGGGGCGGCGGGGCCTGCTCAGTGCCGGGCAAAGGGGACGGAAACGGGCCGGCTGGGGCTCCAGGGGGCCCTGCCCGGCCCCTCGGGCAGAACCTGGCTCGGTCTTCTCGCCGCTGGCCGGGCGACCTGACCAAGAGGTTCCTGTTCCGCCGCCTCTTCCCGGCGTCGCGTTCCGCGTCCCACGAGGGAGATCCCGCGCGGGCGGATGCGGTCGGTGCTTGGGCGATGGCCCACGTGGGGCTGGGGGAGCGCGGAGGGGCCAGGGCGAGTGGAAGGGCCCCGCCGCCCCTCCCCACCCAAGCCCGGGGCAGAGAAGCTGGGGACAAAACGCCGTTAATGGAGCACGGTTCGTTCCCCGGGAGGTCCCTTGGGAGTCGAGAGTGTTTTTTTTTCCGGGCCGAGGAACAGACTTTCCTCCGTGGTAAGTGCAGAGCTGCCTGTTGCCGCCTTGAGAGTTTCTCTTCTCGTGGTTCACCCTGATTTTATGGGTGGGGTGGAGATGGCTTTTTATTTTTAGATGCCCGAGTACATTGTCAGTAACCTGTGGTGTGAGGACAGTGAACTCTTGAGCACCTAGATGCCGGTAGAAATGTAACCAAAGAAACAGGATGGACAGTGATGTTTAAACTTGGTTTATAGTCGATTTGGTTTTTTCATTAGAGTGTTGATGACTGCTTGTCCTGTGGTTCAGTCCACATGCTATTCCGTGGAGCCCTCAGTCTGGGACTTTTATGTGTTAAAAAAAAAAAAACAACTTGTCCTTCAAAAAAAAGGACTAGTCCTTCGTAGGACTGAGGTATAGACTTGGGGAGTCTCTTAAAGACGTGATCAGAATTAAAGCTGGATTTCACTTAACGTTGCTGCTGTTTGTCTTTGCTTTTGTTACTGTCCCCACCGCTCCGTCATGATTGGGAGCTCCGAATCATGCCCTTTTTTTTTTTTTTTCCAATTTGTAATGCCTTTCTCCCCCCTGCCCCTCTCCTAGGACTGTAGCGTACAGACCCTTCATTTAAACATTAGTTTGTTTCCTCACAATTGAGTTCTGATGATTGAAATCGCAGAAATTACACCTGTCTGTCTTACAGATTCAGAGTATTTCTGAACATGTACCCTCACAGACAAATGCTGTGGGGATACGCATCTTCTGCACTTCATCCTCCAGCAGGACAATCCGCTGAGACGGGGACGAGCTGTGAAGGGGCAGTTTCTGCAAGGAGGCAGTTGACAAGGGCAGGTGGGTCGCTGTACATTTTAAGGATAGTATTCGATTTGGGATGTCTAGGGTGAGGAAACCCTGGCTCTATGTAGGCTTGAGAAAAGGTGCGTAGTTATCTGTGTCGATCTAAGGAAGGGAGTTCTGGTGAGACTGAAGCTGCCAATGAGTCAGAAGGAGAAAAAAAAGAAAAAAAAAAAAAGACAGAAAGCACCCAGTTTTCTATGAAAACCAAAATCTCTAGTGGCCTGTCTCAACAGCTGTACCAAAGATGATGCAAAATGCTTTTTCCTCCACTCGGTTGTAGTCATTGCAAACCTTCGCCGAAATAGGAAGCTTTCGATTCCTAGCCCGCTTTGTGCTAAAAGGTGGCTTGTTTTTTTTTTTTTTTCCTCTCTCAGCAGACTATCAACTGGCATCATTTCACCATGGTGACCCTTTCTTCTGCCCTGGAGGTACAAGACTGGCCCAGAGGATCCCGAGTGGCCTACAAGGACAAGGTACGTCTGCCCCGTGCGTCTGCGTTTTTCCCCAGGTACTTGTAGTACGGACTTTAAAGTGAACGTGAAGAACGTGCCAGCTCTCCTTCTCTAGTTTTGATAGGAAGTGCTTCAGCAGAAACACTCAAAATAAGGTCTGTTCTGGAGCACGTTGTGCCTGTGTGAAGTGTACTCCCCTCCGTTTATTTGCTCTTCCTGAGAGCGTGCGTAGCTTTCTGTTTTGTGTGCTTGCTGAGAAACGATTCTGTGAGAATCGTATGGTGCTGAAAGGGGAAAGAAACTGTGCGTCAGAGTTTGGATGTTCTGAAGAAATGGACTGTGTTCCAGATAAAAGCTTTCTCCTTTTTCAGTCCTTAAGTGTTTAAAATATCTCATAGGGGTACGTGAAAACCTGACTGAGATACTGACATCTGTACTAAGAGCAATCAAGGTCGTGGGTTGGTTTTTTTTTTGTGTTGTGTTGTTTTGTTTTGTTGTTTGGGGTTTTTTTGCTTGTTTGGTGGTTTTTTTCCCCCCACCTCTCTCTGGCAAATCTTCCAGTCCTGTTTGGTAGCCTTAAGCATTGCAGAACTGGGTGGTTGATTTCTGCATTGTGTCGTCATCCCTGTCCGTCATGGTCCCATCTGTGTGTGTGTCGTGTGTGTGTGTGTGTCCCCAAAGTAAAATAGTATGGGGATCTCTTATCTTACTAATTTTTAATAAGTTTCATTTCTGATAGGAAAAAACCCCAAACAGTTCATGTTGTGTAATATACAAATGGACTTGCCTTGTTTAAACTGTAACCGCCCGCGAGCTTCAGGGTACGATTGAAGAGGGTGTTTAAGCAATTTGGTATTTCTTCTATGTGTTTAAAAAGAGAGGCTGCTGAATGTTATGGGTGGTTTTCCCCATATTTGGAGGGAGCACTCCAAAGTACTTTATTTCTGTCTGGCTTTCGGTGGTGCATTTCCCTGGCCATTGGGTGGCATCTCTCCTGGGCGGTGCAGCTGCCCAGATGTCCCTCCTAATGGTGTAATGCACAAGAAACCCCCCAGTCGGATGGGAACGGTGTATTTTGGAGACAGGTGATTTAATGGTATCTGCTTGCAGCTGGGTGAGTGCAGTTAACGCAAACATCAAATCAAATACTTTGGTAGTGTGAGCATTGTTGTTGGATGTACATGAACATCCACGTGCCTTTTCGGTATAAAGTGAACGACTGAGATTTGTTCTTTCTTTAAAGAACGTTTTAAACATGACTTTGTTATGTTTATTTAGAGTTTTACACTTCACTCTGCAGATTTATTGACTGAGCAAGCGAGACGTGCAGCAGCAGCGGCGGCGGCGCAAGGGCTGTAGCTGTTGTGGTGAGTCCGAGGATGGTACGAGGTCTTCCTGCGGTCTCACGGGTGGGGGGGGGGTGGGGGGTGTATCTCCCCCCAGGGGTGCTGTGAGAAAGGGACGAGACGTTTTCCAGCACTATCAAGGGTGTTTGCTTTTATGCTGAGAATGCTTTCAAAATTGTATTGATGAGTCTTAGTATTGATTTTTTTTTTTAATTTTTTTTTAAGCGTACCGATGGCTCTGGCTTTGAACAGATGTGTTGTAGTTTGAGCTGACCTCCTTTAGCTCAACTGCTATCCTATCCCTCATTCTCACTGAATTCTTCTGCTTTCTCCTGTGTTACTTTTCTCATATGCTGAGACATAACTTGGGATTTTTGTTCTTGAGCTGCCGTGTTGTGTCTGGTGCTGCTCGGCAGCTCCCCCTGCCCAGGTTTGCCTGCCGGCCGTTCAGCGTGCTCGCCCGGCGGCGCCAGCCCTGCGGCCGGAGGCTCCTGGCTCTGTCTCCAGCGGGGACCCGCGGGTGCTGCAGCCGGGGCTGTCCGGTGGGGAGAGTCCGGGGCCCAGAGGGTCTCCTCCCCGCTGTTCTGCCCGCCCCCCCCCCCCCCCCCCCCCCCCCCATCCCTGTCGTCCGTCCCCCCGTCCCGTCCCCCCCCCCCCAAGTGATTCCCATGGAGATGTTGCCCCATGCGAGGTTTTTGCGGGACGTTCCCCCGAACCCCCTGCCCTCCGACCTTGTGCCCCCTCCGCCCCACCATGCTCGGCACCGCCCTCCCACCGCCCCTCGGGTGCCGCCTGCACCCCCCGACTTGCCCCTCGCCCCCAGCCCAAGCTCAGACCCGCCCCTTCCCCGCTCCCGCCCCGCCGGGGGCGTGTCCTCCCGCCCCAGGGGCGCGGGGCCGGCGGGCGCTCGGCGCGCAACGCGCGGGGCTGCAGTGCCGGGGCCGCCCCGGGCACGCGCCGCCCGGCGGGCACTGCTGCCGCGCGGCCAAAGCGCGGTCCCGCAGCGCGGCGGTCGCGCGCCGGGCGTGGCCCTTCCGGCGCGCCGGCGGCGGCTCGCGCATGCGCGGTGCGCGAGAGCAGCATGGCGGCGGGTGAGGGGCGAGGTCGGCGGTGAGGCGAGCGAGCTCCTTCGGCGGGTGCGGGAGTCTCTGCTGGCCGCTGGCCGCCGGGGGTGGCGGGACGGGAAGCCTCAAGGCCCGTGCTGCGGCGGGCAGCCCCGGGGAGCTCCCGGGAGCTGGTGGGAGGGAAGAGGGGAAGGAGGCGGACGCCCCTCCAGGCGCCGGGTGCCTTCCCAACTCGCCAGAGCTCCCCTTGAGCCTTCCCCGGCCCCGCTGGCCCCGCGCAGCTGCCCCCAGCTCCAGCACCTCCCCTGCAGCCTGTCTCCCCAGGTCATCCTGTTGTGATGGCAGCAAGCTGGCCCTCGGATGCACTTGATTCTGCCTTAACGTGGATACCATTAACTGCAGTGCAGGGAAAAAGTGGCATCTCCAGAAGCTGCTGTGGAAGGAGGCGATTTGGCCGGGGATGATCTACGGTCATAATGGTCACTGATTCTCCTTGTCTCCCAGAGGCTGCACTGAGGGCACAGGTGTCCCTTCCTCCCCTGAGGATGCTGTTGTCTGCACCCGCCTCGGTCTTGCCTGGGTTGTCTCTGCCTGACCTCGCTCTCGTCGCGGCGTGGGGGCAAAAAGGGGCGGGCGGAGCACTTGCTGGCTGTGGGCAGTGGACAGGAGCTGCTGCGGCTGAAGCTGGAGAGGCCAGAGAAAGAAGAAGGAATCAGAGGCCGGCCGGCCGGCAGCTGCCTCCCGCCGCAGGCAAGCGGAGAGTCCATGTGCGTAACCCATGGCATGGTACGGCCGTGTGATGCATGAACGAGCGAGGCTACATGTCTAGGAAGCCTTGTCTCGCAAGAGTTGAGACAGCCATGTAATCTTTTAGGTGGAGAACCACCATGTGACCGGAGCTGCAGAAGAGGAAGGGAGGAGAGGAAGAGAAGGAAGCGTCTGAACGGGCAAATTCTCCTGGCAGCACTGAGAACAAGGGATGCGGTGAGTCCTGGGCCCTCGGGGCCCCATCGCCCCACTTGTGTGTCCCAGGCCCTCCCTATCCCTCCCCTGGCCCCCTGTCTTTCACATGGTGCTGTGATTTCCCCCTTGCCCGCCCCTGTCTTTTTTTTTTTTTTTTTTTTTTTTTTCCCCCTCCCCTTTCTCAGTCTCTCTCTGTCCAGCTCCTGGTCTCTAATTTTAAATTCCCCTCTCTCTCTGGAAGCCTGTCAGGACTTTTCTCTGTCTGGCTCTCTGTCCCTGTTGTTTAATTCCTTCCTGTGTGCCCTTTTAGGCCTCACCATTTTTATTTGCTCGGTCTCTCTTGGTCCAGCACAAGATCCGGATTTTTTAAAATTCCTCCCTCTCTGCCCTGCAGCCTGTCGCTTTCGAAGTTCGTGTTGCGATTTCATTCCTTTTGCCGTCTCTCCCTGCTGGGATTTTTCAGTTGCTCCCTGTCTGTCTCGCAGCCCGTTGTTGCTTTCTTGTTCTCTCTGTCTCTGTTGGGCTCCCTGTCCCTGTCTTGACCCACTTCTAAAAATGCCTTCCTCTCTGCCTCGTATGCATTGTTCTTGAAACTTCCGTTTCCCGACGTCTCTCTGTAGGTTGCTCCTGGTCCCAGATGTTTATTTCTTCCCTCTCTGTCCTGTGGCCTGTTGCGATTTGGTGTTTCTGCGTGTCTCCTGTTCCCGGCTCTCGGTCCCCGTTTTTCAGTTTCTCTCTCAGCCCTGTAGCCCACTGCTGTTATCTGTCTGTCCTCATCTCTCTCTGGCCAGTTGCCTCTCCCCACATATGTGGTTCCTCCCTCTGCCCTGTGGCCCGTCACTGGTTTTCCGTTCTCTGTCCTGCTCCTTTTCCCCGAGTCTTCAGTTGCTCCCTCTCTGTCCTGTAGCCCATCAAGGGGCTTTGTTTCTTTCTCCATCGCTCCCTGTCCGGCTCCCTGCCCCATCTTTTTAATCCTTCCCTTGCTGCCGTGTGGCGGCTCCCCGCTATCTTCCCTTTCTTCATATCTCTCTCTGGACGGCTCCCGCTTCCCTGTTTTTCAGTTTCTTCCTTCTGGGCCCTGTAGCCTGTGGTGATTGTGCTGCTTTCTCCTTCTCTCTGTCCGGCTGTGGATCCCATTTCTTTAATTCCTCCTGCTTCTCCCTGTAGCCTGTCTTTCTGTCTGCCCTCTCCCCCTTTATCTGTCTCCCCACTCCACCTCTGGCGCCCTGTCCCTGTGTTTTAATTCTTCCCTCTCTGCCCTCCAGCTGTTGCTGTGCTTCCTGCGTGTGTCACACTGGGTCCGGCCCCTCATCTCTGTCTTTTCATTCCTCCCGCTCCTCCCTGGAGCTTGTCGTTGTCATTTTCTTTTGCTGTTGCTCTGTCTGGCTCCAGATCCTCGCAGCTTCCCCCCACCCCTGCCCCGCCTCGTTGCTCCTGGCTGTTTTTTCTGTCTCGATCTCTCTGTGCCTGGCTCTGGCTCCCTGTTGTTTCACTCCTCCCTCTCTGTCCTGTAGCCCATCGGCACATTTTCTTTCGTTGGGCTCTCTTTGGCCGTTTCCCTGTCCCTGTTCAGTTTCTTCCTTCTCAGCCCTGTAGTGTGCCGTGATTCTTTTTCTTTCTCCCCCTCTCCCAGCTCCCAGTCCCTCCCTTTTAATTCCTCCCTCTCTGTCCTGTTGCCTGTCAGGAGTCGTGTGTCCTGGAGTCCCCGGCCCACCCCACCCCCCCCAGCCCCTTCTCACTTTCGCACTTCCTGTCCGTGTTTTTTAATTCCTCCTCCTTTGCTGTGTAGCCTGTTGCTTTTTTCTTCTCTCCATCTCTGTGTCTCAGTGCCCCCATTTTTTAATTCTTACTCTCTGCCCTCTACCCTACCCCTATTTTCACCTTTCTCTGACCCTCTGTATCCAGCTCCCTGTCCCTATCGATTATTTTCTCCCTCTTACTCCTGCACCCGCTGCTATTCCCTGCTGTCGCCATCCCTCTCTGTTCAGCTCTCTGTCCCCAGATTTTAATTCCTTCTTCTGCCCCTCCGTAGCCTGTCTGGATTTTCCCCCTGCTCTCTGTCTGGCTCCCTCTCTCTGCCTTTTCATTCCACATTCTCTGTCCCATAGCCCCAAGCTATTTGTCTGTGTTTCTCAGTCTCTTCTGTCTGGCTCCCTGCTGCTGTTTTTTCTTTCCTCCTTATTTGTCTCATAGCCCATCACTGTTTCGTGGTTTTTTTTTTTTTTTTCTGTCTCTTTGTCCAGCTCCCAGTCCCTGCTCTTGAATTCCTCTTCCCTGTAGCCCGCTGCTGGTTTTTTCTGTTCTCGATCACGCTCTGTCTGGTCCCCTGTCCCTGTTGGTCAATTCTTCCTTCTCTGCCCTGCAGCCCCTGCAGTCTTGTACTTTTTTCCGTCTCTCTCTGGCCGGAGCTCTGTTGCTGCTCATGAGTTCCTCCCTCTCTGCCCTGTAGCCTGTTGCTTTTGTCCTTTCTCCGTCTCGCTTTCTCTGGCTCCCTGATGACGCTATTTTAATATTCCCTCCCTTTTTGTATGAATCGCTATACTTTTTGCTCTCCAGCTTTTTTTTTTTTTTTTCTGGCTCCCCGGCTCTATTTTTTAATTCTTCCACCTGTAGTGTGTAGCTCTGTGGTTTGTACCGTGTTGTTGTTCCCCCCACCCCCGCCCCTTCCCTCCATTGTTGGCTGTCTTGGCTCCCTGTCCCTGTTGTTTCATCCTCCCTCTCTGCCCTGTTCTTTGTTGTCTTTCTCCATGTGTCTCGGTCCAGCTTCCTGCCCCTGTTCTTCTTTCCTTCCTCTCTGTCGTGCTGCCTGTCCCAGTTTTGTCCTGCGTCTCCGTCCTCCTTTGTCGGTCTCTGCCCTGCTCCCTTCTCCCTCTATCTGCTGCCTCTCTTCTTCTCTCCCTGCTGCTTCTTTCTCCACCTGTCGGGCTCCCTGTCCCTGTCTTTCTCTCGCCATCCTGTTCCCTGCCTCAGGCGCTCTCGCTGCATCCGCTACCTGCGTGACTGAAGAAACGTTCGCAGTCTCCTTTGCCCTCCCAGCTGCGTTTGCAGTCCCTTCACAGCAGGCGAGGGGCTGTGAGGGAGCCCAGGGGAGGAGGTGCTGCGCTGCGGGGGTCGAGTGATGGCCCCCCGCTCCTGCGGCACGGCCCAGCCCTCGCCACAGCCGCCGCACGAGCTGTGGGCTCGTTGCCAGGGCCGCATGGCTGCCTGCGGGCGTCCGGCTCGGGCGCCATGCTCAGCGCTGCATCCGGCGAGCAGCAGGCTGTCCTGCCGGCGGGCGCCGCCGGTAACGGCCGCGCGATGCTGCAGGGCCTGTGGGATGGGGCCGCCGTGCCCGCTGCCACTTCCCCGTGAGGAAAGGCCGCTGCTGCCCCCTGGGCACAGGGCTGGTGGGCGTGCTCTTTTCCCTCGCCTGGCTCCCTGACCCCGTTTTCCTTCCACAGACCAGGACTCTGTGTCCTTTCTTTATCTGTGTCTCCCCCTCTCTGTTCTTTTCCCGGTACCTCTCTTTCTCTGCTCCTCAGTTCCTCTCCCTCACCTTATTTTTCTCTTTCTGTTCCTCTGCCCAGCTCCCCATGGCTGTGTTTTCGTTCTCCGTACCTGCTGCCCCAGCGTGGACTGCCGAGCGGTCCCAGGGAAGGGTGAGTGGACGGGCTCTGAGCCCCAGAGCAGGCGTGTTCCTCGCACTTAGATGGGTTTGCAAATAAACCCTCGCTCTGTCTCCTTTGTACTTGCTGAGCAGCGGTCAGAGAGTCCAGGGGAGCAGGTACACAGCGGGGGTAAGGGGCCATGGCTGCAGCTGCGGGCTGGTGCCGGAGGAGCCCCGGAGGGAGCCAGCGAGGCTGATGGCGATGGCCGCTCTGTGTCATGGGGCCGCAGCCCCAGGGGATGGTGCTGCTAGGGCACGCCTGCCCGAGAGTGCCGACAGCAGACGTCGGGCCCCGTCAGGGCAGCTCCCAGGGGTTTTGTGAGCTGGTGGAGAGGAAGGAGGAAGAGGGGCAGATGGCTGCCTCCGGGCACCTGGAGGCCTTCCCACCCCCTGGAAAAGTGCTCCGGCCTGCGCGCCCCATGCAGCTGCCCACAGCTCCAGCACCTGTCCCGTAGCCCCTGACCACCCCAGACCCTGCCCTCGCAGCAGCAAGCTGACCCGCGAACGTGCTTTATTGCCCCATAAGCACGGGTGCCGTTGGCAATGGTCTGGGGCAGGAGGGGGCGTCTCCAGGAGCTCCTGCAGAAGGAGGGGTTCCTGCCTGGGGAAAGGGGTGGCCGTCGCTGTGGACAACAGTTGGCCGTTCTTTGTGTCTCCCAGGGGCAGCGCTGAGGACTTGGTTGCCGGTTCCTCCCCGGGGATGTTGCTGACTGCACCTGGCTCAGGTTTGTGTCCTTATTCTCCCAGTTAAAGCGGTTCCGTTAGTTTAATTCCCTGCCCGGTCACGTTGCTGGTGCCGCAGATACCTGCAGTAGAAGAGCAGGTATCGGCCTTTGCGGTACGGGTCGCTGTCTTTGCTCAGTGCTTTGTACCCCGTGACACGGAGGCAGGTGAGGAAACTCCCCGCTGCTCCTCCGGCCGCCCTTGTGTCTGCTGGGGGTCGCCCCAGCCCCTTTCCCAGGGGATTGCAGGAAGGGTGGTGAGCAGGGCCCCGGGTGTACGAGCCCTGGCCTCTGCACAGGGAGCCCGTTCTGCTCCGGGGCTGCTGCGGTGCGGGCGCTCCGCTGGTCTGGTCGCTGGCGGCAGCTCTTGGAGCCGGCTGGGCTGCGCGGGCGTCGGGGGTTTGCTCACGGCAAGAAGCGGAGGCGTCGGTGTGAGGGAAGAGTTTCGAGACCGGCCGAGGTTCGGCTGTAGGCATAGTAGGAAGTACCCTTTTATGCAGTTGTTTTTGTTGTTTCAGGCTGGCGGTTTTCCGCTGAGGGTTTGGGGGTGGCAAAATGGTTTAATAGCCTGCCATTTTTTTTTTTTAAATTTTAGATGCATTGCATTTTTCTGGAATTCCTGACTATGGGAGATGGAACCTTGTTTTTTTTCCCCACCGTTTTTACTGTGTGCTGTGTAAGTTGCTGATGTCTTGATCTATGCTCTTTTTTCTCTCTTAATAGGACTGATGGTGAAATTGTCCAGCGAGGGTTAGGGTGAGCATCTTGTACTCGCCTGTATACGGAGCTTGAGAGTTTCTCGAGAAGGCATCTTCCCCAGAACTTCTCAGAGAAGAGGGTCTGCGTTCTTTGCGCTGGTAACAGTCTCCAGCCAGGGTCTGTCTTCTGTCGTAGGCCCGGGCACGCGAGCCTTCCCATGACTCCGTTTCTGACTTTTTCATGACGCGCCTGATGAGACGTGTCGTAGTGCCGGTCACAGCAGTTATGTTTCCGTGTAGTTTTTCACCTGTTGTGTGTTTAGCACCGGTTTCTGTGGTTGTAAGGTGCCTGTGTTAGATCTTTCAGCCGCCATGGTTTTTCCGTCAGCTGACCGCCGCTGTGATTCCTTGAGGGGTTCAGTGGTAAGGAGGCGGTCGGTGGTGCTTGTTCCGTGTGCGCTATACTGCACATTAATGAGGTCTCAATGCTCCGGAGGTTTATTCTTTTGCGGTAGGCGGGCGCATCGGTAGCCGCACCGAGGGTCTCGTGCTCCTCGACTCACCGGGGTACCGCCGACCGAGCGCTCCCCGTCTCGCGCGAGAAGCTCCACACACAGATCTGTCCAGCACGTCTCGTGTCCGAGAAGGTGACGAGTGGTCCAGGATGCGCTGGGGTATCCGCTGTCGAGCGGTCTGTTCTCACGGAGCCCTCTTCTGGGACGACGACTTCTCCGCATCCTGTGGATGTTGGGTCTTGGGGCCCGGCTTCTCGCGCGTCCACCGTTGCGGTTGCGGCCGCGGCCGTATCTTTTCGTCAGGGGCCGTGGCATTTGACTTCCGGGGTGGAAGGTGCTAAGGGTCGTACGCGTAGGGCCAGGTGTTGCTTTGGCTTTGGTTTTCTGTGATGGCTGGCTGGCTGTTCTTGGAGTCTAGAGGGTATTCCTACATGGAAAGGAGATCTCCGGAACCGTTAAGCTGTTGCTCCGCAGCCGGGTGACTCGTTCGATGCCGTTTTCAGATGCAGTGAGACGAGCCGTGCACCAAAGGGTTAGAGGAGGGGCGGGGGAGCTGCCATAAGAAGGTGGGTCGGCACGCGGTGTCAGCGGGCAGATGCGGCCGATGGCTGTGTGAGCAGCTGACAGGTCTTGGTAGGTTTGTTGTATTCCAAAGGCACGAAGTAGCGAGCGAAGCAGGGTATCGGCACTGCGGGTGGCTGGGGCGAGGTGAGCTGGGACTGGTGGGCTGCAGCAGAGAAGTTACTTTTCAGGCATTGTGTCGTTTGTGAAGTTTATAAGCATCCCTTATGGGTTGTGTTTTACAGGTGGTACCGGAGCCTCAACGCGGCAGCTGGCAGAGGTAGGGTGGGTGGGCGGCCGAGGTAGAGGAGGAGGAGAGGGGAATGGGCACGGGCAGGCTGTGGTTTCGGGCGGTATCTCAGCACGTGCCTTTTGTTTTGGCTTTCGCAGGTCACGCACATAGCCTCGGAGGGGCGAAGCTGCGCGCCGACCAGCGGCCTGAGGAGGCGAGGCGGTTGTCAGCCGGGCCGGCGTCCAAGAGCGGAGCATCCTGCGGCAGCTCGGTCAAGCGTTTCTGTGCGGTTGTGCAGGTGTTACGCAGCTGCCTTTGGAGTTGGGTGAGCTTTTGAGGTGGTGAGCTAAGGAGCAGCAAGGAGGAGCGTGGGGCTGGTGATTTCTCCCAAGCGTGACGGTATTTCTCTGTCTGTTGCTACCTTAGGGGGGCCGCAAGCGATGACAGCTGCAGCGTCCAACACGGGAATCGGTGCGGAGCAGTTGAGCGGAAGACCACGTTCCTTTTGAGGAGGAGGGTGTTTCGAGGAGGTCTGTGGTGACCCGTGTGACAGCTACCACTGTCAGCGGTGTGTGTGGGTTTTTTTTTTTTTTTTTCTGTAGGCGATGAGGAGGAACGTGGCAACTGCAGGAGTAATCAGGTTAGTTGATGTGGTTTCTGCTGAGGATGGACGCGGATCCCCAGCCCTCTGGAAGCGAAGCTGAGGGACCAGGGACCGTTGTCCTGCAGTGCGTAACTTTGATTTCAGTTGGAAAAGGGATTTTCCTGGAATGGAAATCTTTCTCCTTCAAAGAAATTGCGTTGTACGAACTGCCTGTCGGACTCTGTGTGCTTGGCTGTAGAAGTCATGAGCAGTGAGACTTTTTGCCCTCTTTTGAAAAACAAAACAACAGCAAAGTCAATTTGTTTCCAAAGACTGAAGCACAGCAAGTGTTCCAAAAGTGGATGGCGTCGCTGGTCTTTACATTCTTGGTTGCAACGGTCGAGATACGATTAAAAAATGTTCCTCTGCGTGCTTTGGTACAGCCAGAAGCCTTAGTGCATCTGCCAGTCCTGTTCGGTGGCCTTACCTGTTGCAGCCCTGGGGATTTGAATTTCTTTTTTTTTTCTTTTTAATGAGTAAAACCATGTGGGGGATCTATTATTTCACTGATCTTTTCCTGTCATATATGAAACTCTAGAGAAAGTTAAAATTGTATAATTGGCAGAATGACTAACGCGGTTTAAACTCGCTGCCGAATCAGTACAGCATGTAATGTATGAGGTGTACTTAAGCGGTCAGGGGTTTCTCTAACTCTTTCCAAGCCAGAGGCAGCTGCATGTTACTGAGTTTCTTCCCTGTGTTTTGACAGAGCGCTCTGAAGTACTTGGTTTCTAATCATGTGACATGATAGAACAAGGTGGGGCAGGAGCAGAGTCAAATAACAACTGTGTATTTTGGAGACAGGTGTAAGCATAGATCTAGATGGGGGTGTACAGCCTTGTTCTGCAGCAGCGCTCTAAGGAAGGGCATCAAACATGAGCAAGAGCAGTTGCTTTTCTGCTAAGAAGGGGTTGGAAATCGTATCTGTTTGTCTTTCTATGGAGTGTTAAGTATTCAAATCACTCTGGTTTGTAGAGGATGTGTCTGTATTTCGGGCTGGTCTCCTTCAGTTCGACTGCTCTCCTGTCCCTCGTTCTATTGAATTCCTCTCCTTGCTTCTGTGTTGTTCTTCTAATGTGCTGAACTATGGCTGGGGCCTTTTGTTTCCCGATGTCTTGCTGTGAGTGTCCGGTGCTGCGCAGCAGCTCGCCCCCCCCCCCCCCCCCCCCCCCAGGTTTGCCTGCCGGTGGCTCAGCGCTCTCGCCCCGCGGGGCCAGCTCTGTCTCTGTCCAAGCTTTCTGCCACGGCTGTCCGGTGGGGAAAGGGGCAGTTGTTGCTCTGGGGAGCCCGTCCGGGCGTGGTCCGAGACGGGGAATGTGGCAGAGCCGAGTGCGAGCAAGAGCCATGGCACTGTCCTTTGGCGGACGCCCTGCCACCCCTCTGCTGTGCGGCAGCCGGCGTCGATGATCCGGCGGGGGGCAGGCATCGAGCATGGATTCTGTCTCGTGGGCTGTGGCAGGTGAGTGCTCGTCTGTGGGTTATGCCGGGGAGAGCCGTTGGTGTCGGTCATCCCCCACCCCTCTCCGGGTCCCCCTGTACCCCCAGTGTCAGAGAAAGACGCAGGTGCTGCTGCGCCGCTGTGACCGCACGGGGGTGCTGCGTGAAACGGCGCTTTGTGCTGCCTGCGCGTGGGGGGTGTGCGGTACTGCAGGCCGGGGTACGCGCATGCGCGCTGGCGGCCGCCTGCGGCGCGCTCTGCTACCACGATTTGACTAGGGTTGGGTACTGGGGCGTGGTACACGCGCGTGTGCGGTGACACCGATTTGTGGCGCTCTCTGCTGCCACCCTGTGACCGAAAAGCAGTACTGCAGTCCCGAAGGCGCTGCCGCGCTCCCTGCTGCCACCCTGTGACCGAAAAGCAGTACTGCAGTCCCGAAGGCGCTGCCGCGCTCCCTGCTGCCACCCTGTGACCGAAAAGCAGTACTGCAGCCCCGAAGGCGCTGCCGCGCTCCCTGCTGCCACCCTGTGACCGAAAGTCGGTACTGCAGGCCCAGCGGAGCTTTCCGCGCTCCCTGCTGCCACCCTGTGACCAAAAAGCGGTTATGCAGCCCCGGCGGCGCTGCCGCGCACCCTGCTGCCACCCTGTGACCAAAAGACGGTACTGCAGCTCCGGGTGCGCGCTGCCGCGCTCTCTCCTGCTACCGCCTACAGTGAGTGGGCTACGCACCGGACGCTCTCACCTTTGTGCCCCGCGGCGGCCCCTTCCCCGGGGGATGTTTGGAAAGGCAGTGGGCGGGGCCTGGGGTAGATGAGTCCCAGGCTCTGCCCAGGGAGCTCCTTCTGGGCGAGGTGAGAGCTGTGGGATTGGGCAAGCTCCAGCAGCACCCACAGTAGAGAGAGCCCTGGGATGCAGCTTGGGCTTTTTTTTTTTATTATTTGTCAGCAGTTTCATACGGAGTGTTAAGGGGTGATGAGAGGGTTCTAAAACACACAGCTTTTTTAACTGACAGTTTTGCTGTGGTTTTGTTCTAGGTTGTCCTGGGTTACAGTGCAAAATGTGCCAAAAGAAAAAAATATTCTATTACCATCTTCAGGAGCTGTTGAGACCAGGTGGGGCGGTGCTCTCTGCCTCCCCCCCCCGGACTATCTCCTGTTACTGGGCACAACAATGCCTTATCGCCTGACTCATCGATAACTCGCTCCTGGACTATCTCCTGTTAATGGCCCATCAAGGAACTGCCTCACGACTCCCCATCCCATTGTGAGATGCTCCGCCCGGGGGTGGGGGGGGCGGGGGGGAAGGAGCCAAGCAGTCCATGCCAAATAAAAACAGAGATTTTGAACACCCTAGCAGCCTTCTTCCAGTGGATTCCCAGAGGAGCTTTTCCCCCCACTGGAGTTCCAGAGGACAAGAGCTACCTACCTACCACTGGACCTTCGGAGGAAGACCAGACTCTTTTACCTGATTGCTGCTTCCACAGAACTACATCCATCGCTTCAGGAGGACTGCAGCCAGCATCTTATCGGACTGCTACTGCCACCCTAACAGGGTGTCAGGTTGTATTCCTGACTCTGTCAGTGTAAACCAGTGGGTTGTTTGTTTTTTCCCTGCCTTGTGTTTTATATATATATATATATATTAGTAAAGAACTGTTATTCCTATTCCCCGTATCTTTGCCTGAACGCCCGTTAATTTCAAAATTATAATAATTTGGAGGGAAGGGGGTTGCACTTTCCATTTCAAGGGAGGCTCCTGCCTTCCTCCACAGACACCTGTCTTTCAAACCAAGACATAGGTGCACTGGATTTTCCTGGAATTCTGAACTTCCTGCAGGATGGCAACTTGTTTTTTGTGACAAGGGTTTGTGATCCCATTTCCTTTCCTAGGACTGAAGGTGAGATTATCGAGTAGCATGAGGATGTGCACCACATCTGCACCTGTCTATGCCCCCCCCATACCCCTGTCTCTGCCTTCAGGTGGGGTTTTTCCCATGCCACCCCGATCTTTGTGGCCTTGACTCCCGTGTGTGTGCCTGGCCCTACTTGTCATGTCCCTGCCTCCCATGGGCCTGCCTTGCCTGCTTTTTTTCATGGTAGGGATGGACAACGACAAGAGTATATGTAAGAAGGCAGTCTTTATTAAGTTGCAAAAACCAAGATGGCTGAGATGGTGCAGCAGAAAAAGCGTACCCTTTTATAACCTTTCTTATCTGTCCACCTGTTCATGCACTAAGGCTGCTAAAATGATTCGCTCAATAGCTTTGTCCATTCACCTCCGTTCACATAATGATTGGCTGGAGCTCCTACTGTATTTCTCACTGTACCTACTGTTCTCTTGCCAAGTTTCTGCTCTGTGGTATTACTTGCTCAGTCTCTTCTTGCTCAATCTCTTATAACTTCCTCAAACTTGTTTACAACATTCTTCATCCACTTCTTCTGTCTTTTCAAGGGTATACTGGAATGCTGTCAAGGTCAACTTCATCTTCCTCAATCAGGTTATCCCTGACAGATTTTTGTACCCACTTTATGGGTGTGCATAGCTCACACCCTATCCTCCCCCTGTGCACCTGCCTTCCTCCCCCCCCCCGCCCCCCCACCATGGGTGTGCCTTGCACCTGCCTCCCATTACCATGTTTTGTGTCCCCCTCCCCTTGTCCCTGCTCCATGCACCTGCCTTGCCCCCACCACTACAAGAACTGCTGCTCCAGATGCAAACTGTTTTAAACAAACTGTTTGCATTCCAAACTTCGCTCTGGCACTTCCTTGGGCCCAAAATGCCATCACCAGTAGATATCAGGGGGAATGAGGGGCACCCAGCAGGGACACCCTGAAGTCTCATGGTTTCCATCAGGCTTTCCCAAGGGCAGGGGTGGGTGGGAGAGTGGAAAAGCAGTATTGCTTTTTACATTTTCTTCCTACATCTCCCTCTTCAGAGCTCCTTGTCCCTGGGTGCTTGTTCTTGCCTGTGGCCCCTGTTCCTGATGGGCTCCAGGTGTGGCCAGTGGGGCTAATAACAGGGCCGGCCCTCCTGTGGGCTATAAAGGGGCTGCCTGAGGGAGCTGATAAAGGGGAACTGGCTGAGGAGGTAGCTGGAGCTACCTCCAGAATGGAATGGCTGGTCCCTGTGGTAAGGAAGGATCCCCCTGAGCTGTCCATGATGGAGCAGACCACCAGCACACATTGCTGGCAGCTTGGTGCCTGCATCGGCTGTGTGTGTGAGCCGCTGGCCAGCCTGGCGGTGGAGGGGAGTTGAGAGAAAAGTGTTGGGGTGCTGAAGATCTGAGCTGGTGCCAGGAGCTGGGGTGAGTCACACGTTCTCCTGTGTGTGTCCCGGTCCACCTCTGCTGCCCTGCCTGCCGCTCCTTCTGCTGCCTGGGAAAGGGCTGCCCAGGGATGGGGAGGGCCAGCAATGGCTTTCTGTCCTGGCCCCTTTGCTGTGGGAGCCTGATGGACAGCCTAACACCTTCCTGATTGCACTGGGGCTTCCCCTCAAGCCAGGGGGAGAGGCAGGGCTGGAAGAAAGTGGAGGCTGAGATGGGGTGCGAAGTCAGGGAAAATGTGGAAGTCAAGACGGGGGTGGAAATGGTGTCACTTTTTACATTGTCTTTGTAAGGCTCCCTCTTTTTGTCTTCCTGACCCTATGTGTTAGTTCTTGCCTCTGTTTCTTTTCCCCTATTGCTTTACAATATTTCCCTGTCCCTTGTCTTGTCCCTGCCTTGTGGTCCTGCTGGTCCCTTTGGCCTCTCTCTCCTGCTCCTCCTCGCTCTTATGTATTCCTCCATCTCTCCCTGGGTTTTTTGCTCAGTGTCCCAGTACTCCTCTCTCTATGCTACTGTCCTGCTCCCTGTCCCTCTCCTGTTTGCAGCATCCCGTTTACTGGCTGCCTGTCCCCCACCTCTTCTCTACCTTCCTCCTGCTTTTTCCCTTCTCTCCTGCTGCGTTTGCTGTGTTTGCACACCGAGCCTTGTAGCCAGCTCAGTGCCAGGATTTGTTCTGGGCAGAGGTGAGTAAACTTTTCCTGCCTCCTCTGTGCCCCTGGATGGTATTCAAGCCCCTGGGTGCAGAGCTCGTGGCTGTGGGCAGGTGCCGGGGAGGGGGCCATGTGCTGTGGGGCTTTGCCCAGGCACCTGTTCCTGATGGGCTCCAGCTGGGGCAGGTGTGGCCACTGAGGCTAATGATGGGGCTGGCCCTACTTTGGGCTATGAAGGGGGCTGCCTGGGCATGCCTGCCTGCAGGAGCTGGCTGAGGAGTCAAACCAAGGGGCTTCCACAGGCAACTGTCTCCAGCTGGTCCCTGTGGCAAGGAAGGATCCCTCCCACCCATCCACAACAGAGAATGCCACCATAACACAGCACCAGGACCTTGGCGCCTCTGTTGGCTGCACACGTGTGAGCTGCTGCATGTCCAGGAAACCTCGTGAGAGAAGTGCATTGAGTCACCCACCGCCTGCTCCTAAGGTCAGGCAGCTGGCACTGTGGAGGAGGAAGGGGCAGAGACAGAGAGAAAAGCCTCGGGGCGGTGAAGGTCTGCCGTTGTCACCAGGAGCCACGTGTCCCCTCGTGTGTGTCCAGGGCCATCCCTGCCCCGGTTCTCTGGATCTCTGCCTGCCTCCTTGCCTGTCCCTGCCTCTGTCTGCCTTTCAGGCTGTCTAGTTCCCCAAAGCTTTTTGCTCTTTTGCTAGCATTGCCCTGTAAAGTGTCACCTTCTACCTTTCCTTTCTATGTCGTTTCCTTCCTGGCACCCCACGAGCTCTGTTCTCATTCTGCCCTATTGCTTGTGAAAAGGGCATTTCTAGGTCTCCCTCTCTCCCTGCCTCCATTTATCCAGGTCCCTGTTGATTGTGGGAAGTGTGGTGGGTTTCCACTAGCGCTTTTGTTGTATTTTCTTCCTCTGGTTGAGGAAAGGAAGTGATGGAGCACCTTGGTGGGCACTCAACAGCCAGCCAAGGTCAACCCATGGCAGTTTGCTTCTACTGGGCTCTCTGTTCCTGTTTTTTCCTCCTTGCATGTTTCTTGTACCCCATTGCTTTTGAAAGTTTCTACCTCTCCGTTCCTGTCTTTTAACTTCTCACTTAAGTCTCTTGAACCCAGTCGCTTTTTAAATTTTCTTGCAACCTCTCTCTTGCTCTCCCCCTCCCTGACCTAATTTTAATTTCTTGCCTGTTTCTCGTATCTTGTTGTTTTTCACATTTTTGCCTGCATCCCTTTACGCAGGTCCATATACCTATTCTTTTAATTCTTGTACCCTTTCACATTTAAAATATTCTTTCTGCTTTTCCCTCTGTCCATCTCCCTGACTCTAGTTCTTAATTCTTCCCTCTGTGTCCTCTACCCAACCACTTCTTCAGTTTTGCTTCTTCCATCTGTCACCCTGCCCCCATGTGTTATTTCTTGCCTGTGTTTCCCGTACTCCATCGCTTTTTGAAATATTTGTTCTACATGTGTTTCTATTTGGCTCCCTGTTTCTATTTTTAATTTCTTGCCTATGTTTCTTTTTCCCTGTTGCTTTAGAATTTGTCCCCGGCCCTTGTTTTGCCTCTGTCTCGTCAGTCCCTTCTGCCTCACTCCCCATCTCTCCGATTTGTCTCTCGGTCCCTATTTTCTGGTGCAATCTCTCAGCTCTCCTCTCTACACCCTTGTCCCCCTCTCCAGCCCTCTCTTGTTCATGGTGTCCCATTTTCTGGCTCCCTCTCCCAATTTCTTAATGCTTTCCCGTGTTTCTTGTGCCTCACTGCATTGCAATTTCTCTTTCTCATTTTCCCTCCCTCTGGCACCCTGTCCCTCCTTTTTAATTCCTCTCTCTGTCCTGTATGCTCTCACTTAAAAAAAAAAAAAAAAAATTCTTCCTCAATTTTCTTCTATCCACCTCCCCGACCCTATTTTTAAATTATTTCTGTTTCTTGTACCCTGTTGCTCTTAAAGATTTCTATCTACTTTTATCCCACATCCTGTCTTTATTTTTTAATTATGCCTTATCTTTCCTCACCACCATCCTTTTAAATTTTTCTTTCTCTGTCTCCATTTTTGTTGGCTGTCACTTTCTGTATTTTTATATCTTTCCCCTTTATTTCCCTAATCCCTATTGCTTACACTGTATTTTCTACATCTACTCTTTGCTTTTTGATATCTTAAGTTTTAACTTTTTCTTTTTCTTCAGTGCCTTTGCTTTACAGATTTTTCTTTCTACTTCTCCATTACTATTTTTATTTTTTTCCCTTATTTCCTTAATCCCCATCGCTTTTAAAAGTTTCTGTCTACAGCCTTGCCTGTCTGTGTTTCACTGTCATGGTTTGGCTGGTCCAGAATCACAGCCCAGCAATGCTCAGCAGGCTGTTAGCAGTTTGAGTCAGCTACAGGTGTAGCCCAGACCACTGTGTCATGCTCAGTATAAAGGGGGAAGGTTTGCTGAGGAAGGGGATCTCCCGCGGGGCTCCTGCAGGGCTCTCTCCTTTCCCTGCTTCTCCTTGCTCCCGAGGACCCCTCTCCTGTCGATCGTGGCTGCCGCACGTTCATTTGGCCCAGTGTAACTTTGCATGCCTCTGTTGGTAGTGGTGCTGTCTCGTTAAACCCGATTTCACTTCGACCCGCAGGTCTCCTCCCCTTTTCTCGACGCCCCTCCCTGGCTAGTGAGGGGTCATCGGGGGACAGGGCAGCTGTTGCAGTGTAGCCCCGGATACGGGCTGGAGGGGCACGTTCGCTGCCTTTTCTGTCCATCGCCCCCGGATTTCCTCAGAGCCCGCGCTTCTTAAATGGGCTTTCTGCGCGTTTCAGTTCGCTTTGCGGCGCTCTGCTGCCACCATGCGGCCAAGGGCAGGTACTGCAGCCCCGACCCGCGGTGTCGTTCGCTGTTTCCACGCTGCCGTTCGCCCGCAGCGGCCATGCGACACCGCGGGGGCTGCCTGGCGCCGTCTGCTGCCTCCCGGTAAGGCAGCCCCGCTGCCGCTCCGCCCCTCGCCCTCTGCCCGTTCGCGCGCCGGCTCCGGCCCCTCCGGCGCGTCGGTGGTGGGCGGGGCAAGCGCGTGCCGGGCAAACGCGTGCCCGGCAGCAGCACGGCGGCGCGCCGGGGGAGGGCCGAGGCCACCGGTGAGGCGAGCGAGTCATCCCTTTCGGCGGGTGCGCGGGGTCTCCTGGTCGCCGGCCGCCCGGAGGTGCCGTCCCGCTCCCTCCTCCCGCCCCTGGTGCGCGTGCTTTGGCGCTGCCCAGCGGTGCTCCCGCCCGCCCAGGGGTGTGTCTTCCATGCTCCCCCCGCCCGGCAGGGGGCGCGCTTTGCCGCATCCCCCGTTCTGGTGGGCGCGTGTTCCTGCATCCTGTCGCGCCGCCGGAAGCGTCACTTCCGCCTCTCTCCCCGCCCCTCCGGGGCGCGTGGCTTCCTGCACTCTCCGGTGCACCGCCCGGCAGTGCGAGTCGCGGCAGGAGCGGCGCGGTCACCGAACGTTGCGGGGCTGGGGCTGCGGCTGGGGCTCTTCTGGCTCGGGCTCCGCCGGGGGAGCGGGTGAGTGGGGAGCGGGCGATCGACCGGTGGGTCCCGGGGAAAGCCGTGAGGCGGGCGGCCAGGCCGGCGGGGCCCGTGTCGGAGGCGCGGAGCGGGGCGGGGGAGGCTGCGGGCGGAGCCGCGCCGTGTGGGAAGAAGCGGGGGGGAGCCGCGCCGTGGGGGGGAGGGTGGGGAGGGCGGTGTCCCCGCAGGGCCTGAAGCCGGGCAGGCGCCTCTCGCGGCACGGCGGGAGCGGCGGTCCCGGGGCGCGGCGCTGCTGGGCTGCCCTGCCGGTGCGCCGGAGCGGGCCGGGCGGTGCTCGCCGGTGTCTGGGGCGGGGCGGCGGGGCCTGCTCAGTGCCGGGCAAAGGGGACGGAAACGGGCCGGCTGGGGCTCCAGGGGGCCCTGCCCGGCCCCTCGGGCAGAACCTGGCTCGGTCTTCTCGCCGCTGGCCGGGCGACCTGACCAAGAGGTTCCTGTTCCGCCGCCTCTTCCCGGCGTCGCGTTCCGCGTCCCACGAGGGAGATCCCGCGCGGGCGGATGCGGTCGGTGCTTGGGCGATGGCCCACGTGGGGCTGGGGGAGCGCGGAGGGGCCAGGGCGAGTGGAAGGGCCCCGCCGCCCCTCCCCACCCAAGCCCGGGGCAGAGAAGCTGGGGACAAAACGCCGTTAATGGAGCACGGTTCGTTCCCCGGGAGGTCCCTTGGGAGTCGAGAGTGTTTTTTTTTCCGGGCCGAGGAACAGACTTTCCTCCGTGGTAAGTGCAGAGCTGCCTGTTGCCGCCTTGAGAGTTTCTCTTCTCGTGGTTCACCCTGATTTTATGGGTGGGGTGGAGATGGCTTTTTATTTTTAGATGCCCGAGTACATTGTCAGTAACCTGTGGTGTGAGGACAGTGAACTCTTGAGCACCTAGATGCCGGTAGAAATGTAACCAAAGAAACAGGATGGACAGTGATGTTTAAACTTGGTTTATAGTCGATTTGGTTTTTTCATTAGAGTGTTGATGACTGCTTGTCCTGTGGTTCAGTCCACATGCTATTCCGTGGAGCCCTCAGTCTGGGACTTTTATGTGTTAAAAAAAAAAAAACAACTTGTCCTTCAAAAAAAAGGACTAGTCCTTCGTAGGACTGAGGTATAGACTTGGGGAGTCTCTTAAAGACGTGATCAGAATTAAAGCTGGATTTCACTTAACGTTGCTGCTGTTTGTCTTTGCTTTTGTTACTGTCCCCACCGCTCCGTCATGATTGGGAGCTCCGAATCATGCCCTTTTTTTTTTTTTTTCCAATTTGTAATGCCTTTCTCCCCCCTGCCCCTCTCCTAGGACTGTAGCGTACAGACCCTTCATTTAAACATTAGTTTGTTTCCTCACAATTGAGTTCTGATGATTGAAATCGCAGAAATTACACCTGTCTGTCTTACAGATTCAGAGTATTTCTGAACATGTACCCTCACAGACAAATGCTGTGGGGATACGCATCTTCTGCACTTCATCCTCCAGCAGGACAATCCGCTGAGACGGGGACGAGCTGTGAAGGGGCAGTTTCTGCAAGGAGGCAGTTGACAAGGGCAGGTGGGTCGCTGTACATTTTAAGGATAGTATTCGATTTGGGATGTCTAGGGTGAGGAAACCCTGGCTCTATGTAGGCTTGAGAAAAGGTGCGTAGTTATCTGTGTCGATCTAAGGAAGGGAGTTCTGGTGAGACTGAAGCTGCCAATGAGTCAGAAGGAGAAAAAAAAGAAAAAAAAAAAAAGACAGAAAGCACCCAGTTTTCTATGAAAACCAAAATCTCTAGTGGCCTGTCTCAACAGCTGTACCAAAGATGATGCAAAATGCTTTTTCCTCCACTCGGTTGTAGTCATTGCAAACCTTCGCCGAAATAGGAAGCTTTCGATTCCTAGCCCGCTTTGTGCTAAAAGGTGGCTTGTTTTTTTTTTTTTTTCCTCTCTCAGCAGACTATCAACTGGCATCATTTCACCATGGTGACCCTTTCTTCTGCCCTGGAGGTACAAGACTGGCCCAGAGGATCCCAAGTGGCCTACAAGGACAAGGTACGTCTGCCCCGTGCGTCTGCGTTTTTCCCCAGGTACTTGTAGTACGGACTTTAAAGTGAACGTGAAGAACGTGCCAGCTCTCCTTCTCTAGTTTTGATAGGAAGTGCTTCAGCAGAAACACTCAAAATAAGGTCTGTTCTGGAGCACGTTGTGCCTGTGTGAAGTGTACTCCCCTCCGTTTATTTGCTCTTCCTGAGAGCGTGCGTAGCTTTCTGTTTTGTGTGCTTGCTGAGAAACGATTCTGTGAGAATCGTATGGTGCTGAAAGGGGAAAGAAACTGTGCGTCAGAGTTTGGATGTTCTGAAGAAATGGACTGTGTTCCAGATAAAAGCTTTCTCCTTTTTCAGTCCTTAAGTGTTTAAAATATCTCATAGGGGTACGTGAAAACCTGACTGAGATACTGACATCTGTACTAAGAGCAATCAAGGTCGTGGGTTGGTTTTTTTTTTGTGTTGTGTTGTTTTGTTTTGTTGTTTGGGGTTTTTTTGCTTGTTTGGTGGGTTTTTTCCCCCCACCTCTCTCTGGCAAATCTTCCAGTCCTGTTTGGTAGCCTTAAGCATTGCAGAACTGGGTGGTTGATTTCTGCATTGTGTCGTCATCCCTGTCCGTCATGGTCCCATCTGTGTGTGTGTCGTGTGTGTGTGTGTGTCCCCAAAGTAAAATAGTATGGGGATCTCTTATCTTACTAATTTTTTATAAGTTTCATTTCTGATAGGAAAAAACCCCAAACAGTTCATGTTGTGTAATATACAAATGGACTTGCCTTGTTTAAACTGTAACCGCCCGCGAGCTTCAGGGTACGATTGAAGAGGGTGTTTAAGCAATTTGGTATTTCTTCTATGTGTTTAAAAAGAGAGGCTGCTGAATGTTATGGGTGGTTTTCCCCATATTTGGAGGGAGCACTCCAAAGTACTTTATTTCTGTCTGGCTTTCGGTGGTGCATTTCCCTGGCCATTGGGTGGCATCTCTCCTGGGCGGTGCAGCTGCCCAGATGTCCCTCCTAATGGTGTAATGCACAAGAAACCCCCCAGTCGGATGGGAACGGTGTATTTTGGAGACAGGTGATTTAATGGTATCTGCTTGCAGCTGGGTGAGTGCAGTTAACGCAAACATCAAATCAAATACTTTGGTAGTGTGAGCATTGTTGTTGGATGTACATGAACATCCACGTGCCTTTTCGGTATAAAGTGAACGACTGAGATTTGTTCTTTCTTTAAAGAACGTTTTAAACATGACTTTGTTATGTTTATTTAGAGTTTTACACTTCACTCTGCAGATTTATTGACTGAGCAAGCGAGACGTGCAGCAGCAGCGGCGGCGGCGCAAGGGCTGTAGCTGTTGTGGTGAGTCCGAGGATGGTACGAGGTCTTCCTGCGGTCTCACGGGTGGGGGGGGGTGGGGGGGGGTGGGGGGTGTATCTCCCCCCAGGGGTGCTGTGAGAAAGGGACGAGACGTTTTCCAGCACTATCAAGGGTGTTTGCTTTTATGCTGAGAATGCTTTCAAAATTGTATTGATGAGTCTTAGTATTGATTTTTTTTTTTAATTTTTTTTTAAGCGTACCGATGGCTCTGGCTTTGAACAGATGTGTTGTAGTTTGAGCTGACCTCCTTTAGCTCAACTGCTATCCTATCCCTCATTCTCACTGAATTCTTCTGCTTTCTCCTGTGTTACTTTTCTCATATGCTGAGACATAACTTGGGATTTTTGTTCTTGAGCTGCCGTGTTGTGTCTGGTGCTGCTCGGCAGCTCCCCCTGCCCAGGTTTGCCTGCCGGCCGTTCAGCGTGCTCGCCCGGCGGCGCCAGCCCTGCGGCCGGAGGCTCCTGGCTCTGTCTCCAGCGGGGACCCGCGGGTGCTGCAGCCGGGGCTGTCCGGTGGGGAGAGTCCGGGGCCCAGAGGGTCTCCTCCCCGCTGTTCTGCCCGCCCCCCCCCCCCCCCCCCCATCCCTGTCGTCCGTCCCCCCGTCCCGTCCCCCCCCCCCCAAGTGATTCCCATGGAGATGTTGCCCCATGCGAGGTTTTTGCGGGACGTTCCCCCGAACCCCCTGCCCTCCGACCTTGTGCCCCCTCCGCCCCACCATGCTCGGCACCGCCCTCCCACCGCCCCTCGGGTGCCGCCTGCACCCCCCGACTTGCCCCTCGCCCCCAGCCCAAGCTCAGACCCGCCCCTTCCCCGCTCCCGCCCCGCCGGGGGCGTGTCCTCCCGCCCCAGGGGCGCGGGGCCGGCGGGCGCTCGGCGCGCAACGCGCGGGGCTGCAGTGCCGGGGCCGCC
Organism: Leptosomus discolor; assembly: GCF_034619465.1. NCBI lineage: Eukaryota > Metazoa > Chordata > Aves > Leptosomiformes > Leptosomidae > Leptosomus > Leptosomus discolor. Next base: position 96,482 of record NW_028237761.1, read on the forward strand.
CCGGGCACGCGCCGCCCGGCGGGCACTGCTGCCGCGCGGCCAAAGCGCGGTCCCGCAGCGCGGCGGTCGCGCGCCGGGCGTGGCCCTTCCGGCGCGCCGGCGGCGGCTCGCGCATGCGCGGTGCGCGAGAGCAGCATGGCGGCGGGTGAGGGGCGAGGTCGGCGGTGAGGCGAGCGAGCTCCTTCGGCGGGTGCGGGAGTCTCTGCTGGCCGCTGGCCGCCGGGGGTGGCGGGACGGGAAGCCTCAAGGCCCGTGCTGCGGCGGGCAGCCCCGGGGAGCTCCCGGGAGCTGGTGGGAGGGAAGAGGGGAAGGAGGCGGACGCCCCTCCAGGCGCCGGGTGCCTTCCCAACTCGCCAGAGCTCCCCTTGAGCCTTCCCCGGCCCCGCTGGCCCCGCGCAGCTGCCCCCAGCTCCAGCACCTCCCCTGCAGCCTGTCTCCCCAGGTCATCCTGTTGTGATGGCAGCAAGCTGGCCCTCGGATGCACTTGATTCTGCCTTAACGTGGATACCATTAACTGCAGTGCAGGGAAAAAGTGGCATCTCCAGAAGCTGCTGTGGAAGGAGGCGATTTGGCCGGGGATGATCTACGGTCATAATGGTCACTGATTCTCCTTGTCTCCCAGAGGCTGCACTGAGGGCACAGGTGTCCCTTCCTCCCCTGAGGATGCTGTTGTCTGCACCCGCCTCGGTCTTGCCTGGGTTGTCTCTGCCTGACCTCGCTCTCGTCGCGGCGTGGGGGCAAAAAGGGGCGGGCGGAGCACTTGCTGGCTGTGGGCAGTGGACAGGAGCTGCTGCGGCTGAAGCTGGAGAGGCCAGAGAAAGAAGAAGGAATCAGAGGCCGGCCGGCCGGCAGCTGCCTCCCGCCGCAGGCAAGCGGAGAGTCCATGTGCGTAACCCATGGCATGGTACGGCCGTGTGATGCATGAACGAGCGAGGCTACATGTCTAGGAAGCCTTGTCTCGCAAGAGTTGAGACAGCCATGTAATCTTTTAGGTGGAGAACCACCATGTGACCGGAGCTGCAGAAGAGGAAGGGAGGAGAGGAAGAGAAGGAAGCGTCTGAACGGGCAAATTCTCCTGGCAGCACTGAGAACAAGGGATGCGGTGAGTCCTGGGCCCTCGGGGCCCCATCGCCCCACTTGTGTGTCCCAGGCCCTCCCTATCCCTCCCCTGGCCCCCTGTCTTTCACATGGTGCTGTGATTTCCCCCTTGCCCGCCCCTGTCTTTTTTTTTTTTTTTTTTTTTTTTTTCCCCCTCCCCTTTCTCAGTCTCTCTCTGTCCAGCTCCTGGTCTCTAATTTTAAATTCCCCTCTCTCTCTGGAAGCCTGTCAGGACTTTTCTCTGTCTGGCTCTCTGTCCCTGTTGTTTAATTCCTTCCTGTGTGCCCTTTTAGGCCTCACCATTTTTATTTGCTCGGTCTCTCTTGGTCCAGCACAAGATCCGGATTTTTTAAAATTCCTCCCTCTCTGCCCTGCAGCCTGTCGCTTTCGAAGTTCGTGTTGCGATTTCATTCCTTTTGCCGTCTCTCCCTGCTGGGATTTTTCAATTGCTCCCTGTCTGTCTCGCAGCCCGTTGTTGCTTTCTTGTTCTCTCTGTCTCTGTTGGGCTCCCTGTCCCTGTCTTGACCCACTTCTAAAAATGCCTTCCTCTCTGCCTCGTATGCATTGTTCTTGAAACTTCCGTTTCCCGACGTCTCTCTGTAGGTTGCTCCTGGTCCCAGATGTTTATTTCTTCCCTCTCTGTCCTGTGGCCTGTTGCGATTTGGTGTTTCTGCGTGTCTCCTGTTCCCGGCTCTCGGTCCCCGTTTTTCAGTTTCTCTCTCAGCCCTGTAGCCCACTGCTGTTATCTGTCTGTCCTCATCTCTCTCTGGCCAGTTGCCTCTCCCCACATATGTGGTTCCTCCCTCTGCCCTGTGGCCCGTCACTGGTTTTCCGTTCTCTGTCCTGCTCCTTTTCCCCGAGTCTTCAGTTGCTCCCTCTCTGTCCTGTAGCCCATCAAGGGGCTTTGTTTCTTTCTCCATCGCTCCCTGTCCGGCTCCCTGCCCCATCTTTTTAATCCTTCCCTTGCTGCCGTGTGGCGGCTCCCCGCTATCTTCCCTTTCTTCATATCTCTCTCTGGACGGCTCCCGCTTCCCTGTTTTTCAGTTTCTTCCTTCTGGGCCCTGTAGCCTGTGGTGATTGTGCTGCTTTCTCCTTCTCTCTGTCCGGCTGTGGATCCCATTTCTTTAATTCCTCCTGCTTCTCCCTGTAGCCTGTCTTTCTGTCTGCCCTCTCCCCCTTTATCTGTCTCCCCACTCCACCTCTGGCGCCCTGTCCCTGTGTTTTAATTCTTCCCTCTCTGCCCTCCAGCTGTTGCTGTGCTTCCTGCGTGTGTCACACTGGGTCCGGCCCCTCATCTCTGTCTTTTCATTCCTCCCGCTCCTCCCTGGAGCTTGTCGTTGTCATTTTCTTTTGCTGTTGCTCTGTCTGGCTCCAGATCCTCGCAGCTTCCCCCCACCCCTGCCCCGCCTCGTTGCTCCTGGCTGTTTTTTCTGTCTCGATCTCTCTGTGCCTGGCTCTGGCTCCCTGTTGTTTCACTCCTCCCTCTCTGTCCTGTAGCCCATCGGCACATTTTCTTTCGTTGGGCTCTCTTTGGCCGTTTCCCTGTCCCTGTTCAGTTTCTTCCTTCTCAGCCCTGTAGTGTGCCGTGATTCTTTTTCTTTCTCCCCCTCTCCCAGCTCCCAGTCCCTCCCTTTTAATTCCTCCCTCTCTGTCCTGTTGCCTGTCAGGAGTCGTGTGTCCTGGAGTCCCCGGCCCACCCCACCCCCCCCAGCCCCTTCTCACTTTCGCACTTCCTGTCCGTGTTTTTTAATTCCTCCTCCTTTGCTGTGTAGCCTGTTGCTTTTTTCTTCTCTCCATCTCTGTGTCTCAGTGCCCCCATTTTTTAATTCTTACTCTCTGCCCTCTACCCTACCCCTATTTTCACCTTTCTCTGACCCTCTGTATCCAGCTCCCTGTCCCTATCGATTATTTTCTCCCTCTTACTCCTGCACCCGCTGCTATTCCCTGCTGTCGCCATCCCTCTCTGTTCAGCTCTCTGTCCCCAGATTTTAATTCCTTCTTCTGCCCCTCCGTAGCCTGTCTGGATTTTCCCCCTGCTCTCTGTCTGGCTCCCTCTCTCTGCCTTTTCATTCCACATTCTCTGTCCCATAGCCCCAAGCTATTTGTCTGTGTTTCTCAGTCTCTTCTGTCTGGCTCCCTGCTGCTGTTTTTTCTTTCCTCCTTATTTGTCTCATAGCCCATCACTGTTTCGTGGTTTTTTTTTTTTTTTTCTGTCTCTTTGTCCAGCTCCCAGTCCCTGCTCTTGAATTCCTCTTCCCTGTAGCCCGCTGCTGGTTTTTTCTGTTCTCGATCACGCTCTGTCTGGTCCCCTGTCCCTGTTGGTCAATTCTTCCTTCTCTGCCCTGCAGCCCCTGCAGTCTTGTACTTTTTTCCGTCTCTCTCTGGCCGGAGCTCTGTTGCTGCTCATGAGTTCCTCCCTCTCTGCCCTGTAGCCTGTTGCTTTTGTCCTTTCTCCGTCTCGCTTTCTCTGGCTCCCTGATGACGCTATTTTAATATTCCCTCCCTTTTTGTATGAATCGCTATACTTTTTGCTCTCCAGCTTTTTTTTTTTTTTTTCTGGCTCCCCGGCTCTATTTCTTAATTCTTCCACCTGTAGTGTGTAGCTCTGTGGTTTGTACCGTGTTGTTGTTCCCCCCACCCCCGCCCCTTCCCTCCATTGTTGGCTGTCTTGGCTCCCTGTCCCTGTTGTTTCATCCTCCCTCTCTGCCCTGTTCTTTGTTGTCTTTCTCCATGTGTCTCGGTCCAGCTTCCTGCCCCTGTTCTTCTTTCCTTCCTCTCTGTCGTGCTGCCTGTCCCAGTTTTGTCCTGCGTCTCCGTCCTCCTTTGTCGGTCTCTGCCCTGCTCCCTTCTCCCTCTATCTGCTGCCTCTCTTCTTCTCTCCCTGCTGCTTCTTTCTCCACCTGTCGGGCTCCCTGTCCCTGTCTTTCTCTCGCCATCCTGTTCCCTGCCTCAGGCGCTCTCGCTGCATCCGCTACCTGCGTGACTGAAGAAACGTTCGCAGTCTCCTTTGCCCTCCCAGCTGCGTTTGCAGTCCCTTCACAGCAGGCGAGGGGCTGTGAGGGAGCCCAGGGGAGGAGGTGCTGCGCTGCGGGGGTCGAGTGATGGCCCCCCGCTCCTGCGGCACGGCCCAGCCCTCGCCACAGCCGCCGCACGAGCTGTGGGCTCGTTGCCAGGGCCGCATGGCTGCCTGCGGGCGTCCGGCTCGGGCGCCATGCTCAGCGCTGCATCCGGCGAGCAGCAGGCTGTCCTGCCGGCGGGCGCCGCCGGTAACGGCCGCGCGATGCTGCAGGGCCTGTGGGATGGGGCCGCCGTGCCCGCTGCCACTTCCCCGTGAGGAAAGGCCGCTGCTGCCCCCTGGGCACAGGGCTGGTGGGCGTGCTCTTTTCCCTCGCCTGGCTCCCTGACCCCGTTTTCCTTCCACAGACCAGGACTCTGTGTCCTTTCTTTATCTGTGTCTCCCCCTCTCTGTTCTTTTCCCGGTACCTCTCTTTCTCTGCTCCTCAGTTCCTCTCCCTCACCTTATTTTTCTCTTTCTGTTCCTCTGCCCAGCTCCCCATGGCTGTGTTTTCGTTCTCCGTACCTGCTGCCCCAGCGTGGACTGCCGAGCGGTCCCAGGGAAGGGTGAGTGGACGGGCTCTGAGCCCCAGAGCAGGCGTGTTCCTCGCACTTAGATGGGTTTGCAAATAAACCCTCGCTCTGTCTCCTTTGTACTTGCTGAGCAGCGGTCAGAGAGTCCAGGGGAGCAGGTACACAGCGGGGGTAAGGGGCCATGGCTGCAGCTGCGGGCTGGTGCCGGAGGAGCCCCGGAGGGAGCCAGCGAGGCTGATGGCGATGGCCGCTCTGTGTCATGGGGCCGCAGCCCCAGGGGATGGTGCTGCTAGGGCACGCCTGCCCGAGAGTGCCGACAGCAGACGTCGGGCCCCGTCAGGGCAGCTCCCAGGGGTTTTGTGAGCTGGTGGAGAGGAAGGAGGAAGAGGGGCAGATGGCTGCCTCCGGGCACCTGGAGGCCTTCCCACCCCCTGGAAAAGTGCTCCGGCCTGCGCGCCCCATGCAGCTGCCCACAGCTCCAGCACCTGTCCCGTAGCCCCTGACCACCCCAGACCCTGCCCTCGCAGCAGCAAGCTGACCCGCGAACGTGCTTTATTGCCCCATAAGCACGGGTGCCGTTGGCAATGGTCTGGGGCAGGAGGGGGCGTCTCCAGGAGCTCCTGCAGAAGGAGGGGTTCCTGCCTGGGGAAAGGGGTGGCCGTCGCTGTGGACAACAGTTGGCCGTTCTTTGTGTCTCCCAGGGGCAGCGCTGAGGACTTGGTTGCCGGTTCCTCCCCGGGGATGTTGCTGACTGCACCTGGCTCAGGTTTGTGTCCTTATTCTCCCAGTTAAAGCGGTTCCGTTAGTTTAATTCCCTGCCCGGTCACGTTGCTGGTGCCGCAGATACCTGCAGTAGAAGAGCAGGTATCGGCCTTTGCGGTACGGGTCGCTGTCTTTGCTCAGTGCTTTGTACCCCGTGACACGGAGGCAGGTGAGGAAACTCCCCGCTGCTCCTCCGGCCGCCCTTGTGTCTGCTGGGGGTCGCCCCAGCCCCTTTCCCAGGGGATTGCAGGAAGGGTGGTGAGCAGGGCCCCGGGTGTACGAGCCCTGGCCTCTGCACAGGGAGCCCGTTCTGCTCCGGGGCTGCTGCGGTGCGGGCGCTCCGCTGGTCTGGTCGCTGGCGGCAGCTCTTGGAGCCGGCTGGGCTGCGCGGGCGTCGGGGGTTTGCTCACGGCAAGAAGCGGAGGCGTCGGTGTGAGGGAAGAGTTTCGAGACCGGCCGAGGTTCGGCTGTAGGCATAGTAGGAAGTACCCTTTTATGCAGTTGTTTTTGTTGTTTCAGGCTGGCGGTTTTCCGCTGAGGGTTTGGGGGTGGCAAAATGGTTTAATAGCCTGCCATTTTTTTTTTTTAAATTTTAGATGCATTGCATTTTTCTGGAATTCCTGACTATGGGAGATGGAACCTTGTTTTTTTTCCCCACCGTTTTTACTGTGTGCTGTGTAAGTTGCTGATGTCTTGATCTATGCTCTTTTTTCTCTCTTAATAGGACTGATGGTGAAATTGTCCAGCGAGGGTTAGGGTGAGCATCTTGTACTCGCCTGTATACGGAGCTTGAGAGTTTCTCGAGAAGGCATCTTCCCCAGAACTTCTCAGAGAAGAGGGTCTGCGTTCTTTGCGCTGGTAACAGTCTCCAGCCAGGGTCTGTCTTCTGTCGTAGGCCCGGGCACGCGAGCCTTCCCATGACTCCGTTTCTGACTTTTTCATGACGCGCCTGATGAGACGTGTCGTAGTGCCGGTCACAGCAGTTATGTTTCCGTGTAGTTTTTCACCTGTTGTGTGTTTAGCACCGGTTTCTGTGGTTGTAAGGTGCCTGTGTTAGATCTTTCAGCCGCCGTGGTTTTTCCGTCAGCTGACCGCCGCTGTGATTCCTTGAGGGGTTCAGTGGTAAGGAGGCGGTCGGTGGTGCTTGTTCCGTGTGCGCTATACTGCACATTAATGAGGTCTCAATGCTCCGGAGGTTTATTCTTTTGCGGTAGGCGGGCGCATCGGTAGCCGCACCGAGGGTCTCGTGCTCCTCGACTCACCGGGGTACCGCCGACCGAGCGCTCCCCGTCTCGCGCGAGAAGCTCCACACACAGATCTGTCCAGCATGTCTCGTGTCCGAGAAGGTGACGAGTGGTCCAGGATGCGCTGGGGTATCCGCTGTCGAGCGGTCTGTTCTCACGGAGCCCTCTTCTGGGACGACGACTTCTCCGCATCCTGTGGATGTTGGGTCTTGGGGCCCGGCTTCTCGCGCGTCCACCGTTGCGGTTGCGGCCGCGGCCGTATCTTTTCGTCAGGGGCCGTGGCATTTGACTTCCGGGGTGGAAGGTGCTAAGGGTCGTACGCGTAGGGCCAGGTGTTGCTTTGGCTTTGGTTTTCTGTGATGGCTGGCTGGCTGTTGTTGGAGTCTAGAGGGTATTCCTACATGGAAAGGAGATCTCCGGAACCGTTAAGCTGTTGCTCCGCAGCCGGGTGACTCGTTCGATGCCGTTTTCAGATGCAGTGAGACGAGCCGTGCACCAAAGGGTTAGAGGAGGGGCGGGGGAGCGGCCATAAGAAGGTGGGTCGGCACGCGGTGTCAGCGGGCAGATGCGGCCGATGGCTGTGTGAGCAGCTGACAGGTCTTGGTAGGTTTGTTGTATTCCAAAGGCACGAAGTAGCGAGCGAAGCAGGGTATCGGCACTGCGGGTGGCTGGGGCGAGGTGAGCTGGGACTGGTGGGCTGCAGCAGAGAAGTTACTTTTCAGGCGTTGTGTCGTTTGTGAAGTTTATAAGCATCCCTTATGGGTTGTGTTTTACAGGTGGTACCGGAGCCTCAACGCGGCAGCTGGCAGAGGTAGGGTGGGTGGGCGGCCGAGGTAGAGGAGGAGGAGAGGGGAATGGGCACGGGCAGGCTGTGGTTTCGGGCGGTATCTCAGCACGTGCCTTTTGTTTTGGCTTTCGCAGGTCACGCACATAGCCTCGGAGGGGCGAAGCTGCGCGCCGACCAGCGGCCTGAGGAGGCGAGGCGGTTGTCAGCCGGGCCGGCGTCCAAGAGCGGAGCATCCTGCGGCAGCTCGGTCAAGTGTTTCTGTGCGTTTGTGCAGGTGTTACGCAGCTGCCTTTGGAGTTGGGTGAGCTTTTGAGGTGGTGAGCTAAGGAGCAGCAAGGAGGAGCGTGGGGCTGGTGATTTCTCCCAAGCGTGACGGTATTTCTCTGTCTGTTGCTACCTTAGGGGGGCCGCAAGCGATGACAGCTGCAGCGTCCAACACGGGAATCGGTGCGGAGCAGTTGAGCGGAAGACCACGTTCCTTTTGAGGAGGAGGGTGTTTCGAGGAGGTCTGTGGTGACCCGTGTGACAGCTACCACTGTCAGCGGTGTGTGTGGGTTTTTTTTTTTTTTTTCTGTAGGCGATGAGGAGGAACGTGGCAACTGCAGGAGTAATCAGGTTAGTTGATGTGGTTTCTGCTGAGGATGGACGCGGATCCCCAGCCCTCTGGAAGCGAAGCTGAGGGACCAGGGACCGTTGTCCTGCAGTGCGTAACTTTGATTTCAGTTGGAAAAGGGATTTTCCTGGAATGGAAATCTTTCTCCTTCAAAGAAATTGCGTTGTACGAACTGCCTGTCGGACTCTGTGTGCTTGGCTGTAGAAGTCATGAGCAGTGAGACTTTTTGCCCTCTTTTGAAAAACAAAACAACAGCAAAGTCAATTTGTTTCCAAAGACTGAAGCACAGCAAGTGTTCCAAAAGTGGATGGCGTCGCTGGTCTTTACATTCTTGGTTGCAACGGTCGAGATACGATTAAAAAATGTTCCTCTGCGTGCTTTGGTACAGCCAGAAGCCTTAGTGCATCTGCCAGTCCTGTTCGGTGGCCTTACCTGTTGCAGCCCTGGGGATTTGAATTTCTTTTTTTTTTCTTTTTAATGAGTAAAACCATGTGGGGGATCTATTATTTCACTGATCTTTTCCTGTCATATATGAAACTCTAGAGAAAGTTAAAATTGTATAATTGGCAGAATGACTAACGCGGTTTAAACTCGCTGCCGAATCAGTACAGCATGTAATGTATGAGGTGTACTTAAGCGGTCAGGGGTTTCTCTAACTCTTTCCAAGCCAGAGGCAGCTGCATGTTACTGAGTTTCTTCCCTGTGTTTTGACAGAGCGCTCTGAAGTACTTGGTTTCTAATCATGTGACATGATAGAACAAGGTGGGGCAGGAGCAGAGTCAAATAACAACTGTGTATTTTGGAGACAGGTGTAAGCATAGATCTAGATGGGGGTGTACAGCCTTGTTCTGCAGCAGCGCTCTAAGGAAGGGCATCAAACATGAGCAAGAGCAGTTGCTTTTCTGCTAAGAAGGGGTTGGAAATCGTATCTGTTTGTCTTTCTATGGAGTGTTAAGTATTCAAATCACTCTGGTTTGTAGAGGATGTGTCTGTATTTCGGGCTGGTCTCCTTCAGTTCGACTGCTCTCCTGTCCCTCGTTCTATTGAATTCCTCTCCTTGCTTCTGTGTTGTTCTTCTAATGTGCTGAACTATGGCTGGGGCCTTTTGTTTCCCGATGTCTTGCTGTGAGTGTCCGGTGCTGCGCAGCAGCTCGCCCCCCCCCCCCCCCCCCCCCCCAGGTTTGCCTGCCGGTGGCTCAGCGCTCTCGCCCCGCGGGGCCAGCTCTGTCTCTGTCCAAGCTTTCTGCCACGGCTGTCCGGTGGGGAAAGGGGCAGTTGTTGCTCTGGGGAGCCCGTCTGGGCGTGGTCCGAGACGGGGAATGTGGCAGAGCCGAGTGCGAGCAAGAGCCATGGCACCGTCCTTTGGCGGACGCCCTGCCACCCCTCTGCTGTGCGGCAGCCGGCGTCGATGATCCGGCGGGGGGCAGGCATCGAGCATGGATTCTGTCTCGTGGGCTGTGGCAGGTGAGTGCTCGTCTGTGGGTTATGCCGGGGAGAGCCGTTGGTGTCGGTCATCCCCCACCCCTCTCCGGGTCCCCCTGTACCCCCAGTGTCAGAGAAAGACGCAGGTGCTGCTGCGCCGCTGTGACCGCACGGGGGTGCTGCGTGAAACGGCGCTTTGTGCTGCCTGCGCGTGGGGGGTGTGCGGTACTGCAGGCCGGGGTACGCGCATGCGCGCTGGCGGCCGCCTGCGGCGCGCTCTGCTACCACGATTTGACTAGGGTTGGGTACTGGGGCGTGGTACACGCGCGTGTGCGGTGACACCGATTTGTGGCGCTCTCTGCTGCCACCCTGTGACCGAAAAGCAGTACTGCAGTCCCGAAGGCGCTGCCGCGCTCCCTGCTGCCACCCTGTGACCGAAAAGCAGTACTGCAGTCCCGAAGGCGCTGCCGCGCTCCCTGCTGCCACCCTGTGACCGAAAAGCAGTACTGCAGTCCCGAAGGCGCTGCCGCGCTCCCTGCTGCCACCCTGTGACCGAAAGTCGGTACTGCAGGCCCAGCGGAGCTTTCCGCGCTCCCTGCTGCCACCCTGTGACCAAAAAGCGGTTATGCAGCCCCGGCGGCGCTGCCGCGCACCCTGCTGCCACCCTGTGACCAAAAGACGGTACTGCAGCTCCGGGTGCGCGCTGCCGCGCTCTCTCCTGCTACCGCCTACAGTGAGTGGGCTACGCACCGGACGCTCTCACCTTTGTGCCCCGCGGCGGCCCCTTCCCCGGGGGATGTTTGGAAAGGCAGTGGGCGGGGCCTGGGGTAGATGAGTCCCGGGCTCTGCCCAGGGAGCTCCTTCTGGGCGAGGTGAGAGCTGTGGGATTGGGCAAGCTCCAGCAGCACCCACAGTAGAGAGAGCCCTGGGATGCAGCTTGGGCTTTTTTTTTTTATTATTTGTCAGCAGTTTCATACGGAGTGTTAAGGGGTGATGAGAGGGTTCTAAAACACACAGCTTTTTTAACTGACAGTTTTGCTGTGGTTTTGTTCTAGGTTGTCCTGGGTTACAGTGCAAAATGTGCCAAAAGAAAAAAATATTCTATTACCATCTTCAGGAGCTGTTGAGACCAGGTGGGGCGGTGCTCTCTGCCTCCCCCCCCCGGACTATCTCCTGTTACTGGGCACAACAATGCCTTATCGCCTGACTCATCGATAACTCGCTCCTGGACTATCTCCTGTTAATGGCCCATCAAGGAACTGCCTCACGACTCCCCATCCCATTGTGAGATGCTCCGCCCGGGGGTGGGGGGGGCGGGGGGGAAGGAGCCAAGCAGTCCATGCCAAATAAAAACAGAGATTTTGAACACCCTAGCAGCCTTCTTCCAGTGGATTCCCAGAGGAGCTTTTCCCCCCACTGGAGTTCCAGAGGACAAGAGCTACCTACCTACCACTGGACCTTCGGAGGAAGACCAGACTCTTTTACCTGATTGCTGCTTCCACAGAACTACATCCATCGCTTCAGGAGGACTGCAGCCAGCATCTTATCGGACTGCTACTGCCACCCTAACAGGGTGTCAGGTTGTATTCCTGACTCTGTCAGTGTAAACCAGTGGGTTGTTTGTTTTTTCCCTGCCTTGTGTTTTATATATATATATATATATATATTAGTAAAGAACTGTTATTCCTATTCCCCGTATCTTTGCCTGAACGCCCGTTAATTTCAAAATTATAATAATTTGGAGGGAAGGGGGTTGCACTTTCCATTTCAAGGGAGGCTCCTGCCTTCCTCCACAGACACCTGTCTTTCAAACCAAGACATAGGTGCACTGGATTTTCCTGGAATTCTGAACTTCCTGCAGGATGGCAACTTGTTTTTTGTGACAAGGGTTTGTGATCCCATTTCCTTTCCTAGGACTGAAGGTGAGATTATCGAGTAGCATGAGGATGTGCACCACATCTGCACCTGTCTATGCCCCCCCCATACCCCTGTCTCTGCCTTCAGGTGGGGTTTTTCCCATGCCACCCCGATCTTTGTGGCCTTGACTCCCGTGTGTGTGCCTGGCCCTACTTGTCATGTCCCTGCCTCCCATGGGCCTGCCTTGCCTGCTTTTTTTCATGGTAGGGATGGACAACGACAAGAGTATATGTAAGAAGGCAGTCTTTATTAAGTTGCAAAAACCAAGATGGCTGAGATGGTGCAGCAGAAAAAGCGTACCCTTTTATAACCTTTCTTATCTGTCCACCTGTTCATGCACTAAGGCTGCTAAAATGATTCGCTCAATAGCTTTGTCCATTCACCTCCATTCACATAATGATTGGCTGGAGCTCCTACTGTATTTCTCACTGTACCTACTGTTCTCTTGCCAAGTTTCTGCTCTGTGGTATTACTTGCTCAGTCTCTTCTTGCTCAATCTCTTATAACTTCCTCAAACTTGTTTACAACATTCTTCATCCACTTCTTCTGTCTTTTCAAGGGTATACTGGAATGCTGTCAAGGTCAACTTCATCTTCCTCAATCAGGTTATCCCTGACAGATTTTTGTACCCACTTTATGGGTGTGCATAGCTCACACCCTATCCTCCCCCTGTGCACCTGCCTTCCTCCCCCCCCCCGCCCCCCCACCATGGGTGTGCCTTGCACCTGCCTCCCATTACCATGTTTTGTGTCCCCCTCCCCTTGTCCCTGCTCCATGCACCTGCCTTGCCCCCACCACTACAAGAACTGCTGCTCCAGATGCAAACTGTTTTAAACAAACTGTTTGCATTCCAAACTTCGCTCTGGCACTTCCTTGGGCCCAAAATGCCATCACCAGTAGATATCAGGGGGAATGAGGGGCACCCAGCAGGGACACCCTGAAGTCTCATGGTTTCCATCAGGCTTTCCCAAGGGCAGGGGTGGGTGGGAGAGTGGAAAAGCAGTATTGCTTTTTACATTTTCTTCCTACATCTCCCTCTTCAGAGCTCCTTGTCCCTGGGTGCTTGTTCTTGCCTGTGGCCCCTGTTCCTGATGGGCTCCAGGTGTGGCCAGTGGGGCTAATAACAGGGCCGGCCCTCCTGTGGGCTATAAAGGGGCTGCCTGAGGGAGCTGATAAAGGGGAACTGGCTGAGGAGGTAGCTGGAGCTACCTCCAGAATGGAATGGCTGGTCCCTGTGGTAAGGAAGGATCCCCCTGAGCTGTCCATGATGGAGCAGACCACCAGCACACATTGCTGGCAGCTTGGTGCCTGCATCGGCTGTGTGTGTGAGCCGCTGGCCAGCCTGGCGGTGGAGGGGAGTTGAGAGAAAAGTGTTGGGGTGCTGAAGATCTGAGCTGGTGCCAGGAGCTGGGGTGAGTCACACGTTCTCCTGTGTGTGTCCCGGTCCACCTCTGCTGCCCTGCCTGCCGCTCCTTCTGCTGCCTGGGAAAGGGCTGCCCAGGGATGGGGAGGGCCAGCAATGGCTTTCTGTCCTGGCCCCTTTGCTGTGGGAGCCTGATGGACAGCCTAACACCTTCCTGATTGCACTGGGGCTTCCCCTCAAGCCAGGGGGAGAGGCAGGGCTGGAAGAAAGTGGAGGCTGAGATGGGGTGCGAAGTCAGGGAAAATGTGGAAGTCAAGACGGGGGTGGAAATGGTGTCACTTTTTACATTGTCTTTGTAAGGCTCCCTCTTTTTGTCTTCCTGACCCTATGTGTTAGTTCTTGCCTCTGTTTCTTTTCCCCTATTGCTTTACAATATTTCCCTGTCCCTTGTCTTGTCCCTGCCTTGTGGTCCTGCTGGTCCCTTTGGCCTCTCTCTCCTGCTCCTCCTCGCTCTTATGTATTCCTCCATCTCTCCCTGGGTTTTTTGCTCAGTGTCCCAGTACTCCTCTCTCTATGCTACTGTCCTGCTCCCTGTCCCTCTCCTGTTTGCAGCATCCCGTTTACTGGCTGCCTGTCCCCCACCTCTTCTCTACCTTCCTCCTGCTTTTTCCCTTCTCTCCTGCTGCGTTTGCTGTGTTTGCACACCGAGCCTTGTAGCCAGCTCAGTGCCAGGATTTGTTCTGGGCAGAGGTGAGTAAACTTTTCCTGCCTCCTCTGTGCCCCTGGATGGTATTCAAGCCCCTGGGTGCAGAGCTCGTGGCTGTGGGCAGGTGCCGGGGAGGGGGCCATGTGCTGTGGGGCTTTGCCCAGGCACCTGTTCCTGATGGGCTCCAGCTGGGGCAGGTGTGGCCACTGAGGCTAATGATGGGGCTGGCCCTACTTTGGGCTATGAAGGGGGCTGCCTGGGCATGCCTGCCTGCAGGAGCTGGCTGAGGAGTCAAACCAAGGGGCTTCCACAGGCAACTGTCTCCAGCTGGTCCCTGTGGCAAGGAAGGATCCCTCCCACCCATCCACAACAGAGAATGCCACCATAACACAGCACCAGGACCTTGGCGCCTCTGTTGGCTGCACACGTGTGAGCTGCTGCATGTCCAGGAAACCTCGTGAGAGAAGTGCATTGAGTCACCCACCGCCTGCTCCTAAGGTCAGGCAGCTGGCACTGTGGAGGAGGAAGGGGCAGAGACAGAGAGAAAAGCCTCGGGGCGGTGAAGGTCTGCCGTTGTCACCAGGAGCCACGTGTCCCCTCGTGTGTGTCCAGGGCCATCCCTGCCCCGGTTCTCTGGATCTCTGCCTGCCTCCTTGCCTGTCCCTGCCTCTGTCTGCCTTTCAGGCTGTCTAGTTCCCCAAAGCTTTTTGCTCTTTTGCTAGCATTGCCCTGTAAAGTGTCACCTTCTACCTTTCCTTTCTATGTCGTTTCCTTCCTGGCACCCCACGAGCTCTGTTCTCATTCTGCCCTATTGCTTGTGAAAAGGGCATTTCTAGGTCTCCCTCTCTCCCTGCCTCCATTTATCCAGGTCCCTGTTGATTGTGGGAAGTGTGGTGGGTTTCCACTAGCGCTTTTGTTGTATTTTCTTCCTCTGGTTGAGGAAAGGAAGTGATGGAGCACCTTGGTGGGCACTCAACAGCCAGCCAAGGTCAACCCATGGCAGTTTGCTTCTACTGGGCTCTCTGTTCCTGTTTTTTCCTCCTTGCATGTTTCTTGTACCCCATTGCTTTTGAAAGTTTCTACCTCTCCGTTCCTGTCTTTTAACTTCTCACTTAAGTCTCTTGAACCCAGTCGCTTTTTAAATTTTCTTGCAACCTCTCTCTTGCTCTCCCCCTCCCTGACCTAATTTTAATTTCTTGTCTGTTTCTCGTATCTTGTTGTTTTTCACATTTTTGCCTGCATCCCTTTACGCAGGTCCATATACCTATTCTTTTAATTCTTGTACCCTTTCACATTTAAAATATTCTTTCTGCTTTTCCCTCTGTCCATCTCCCTGACTCTAGTTCTTAATTCTTCCCTCTGTGTCCTCTACCCAACCACTTCTTCAGTTTTGCTTCTTCCATCTGTCACCCTGCCCCCATGTGTTATTTCTTGCCTGTGTTTCCCGTACTCCATCGCTTTTTGAAATATTTGTTCTACATGTGTTTCTATTTGGCTCCCTGTTTCTATTTTTAATTTCTTGCCTATGTTTCTTTTTCCCTGTTGCTTTAGAATTTGTCCCCGGCCCTTGTTTTGCCTCTGTCTCGTCAGTCCCTTCTGCCTCACTCCCCATCTCTCCGATTTGTCTCTCGGTCCCTATTTTCTGGTGCAATCTCTCAGCTCTCCTCTCTACACCCTTGTCCCCCTCTCCAGCCCTCTCTTGTTCATGGTGTCCCATTTTCTGGCTCCCTCTCCCAATTTCTTAATGCTTTCCCGTGTTTCTTGTGCCTCACTGCATTGCAATTTCTCTTTCTCATTTTCCCTCCCTCTGGCACCCTGTCCCTCCTTTTTAATTCCTCTCTCTGTCCTGTATGCTCTCACTTAAAAAAAAAAAAAAAAAATTCTTCCTCAATTTTCTTCTATCCACCTCCCCGACCCTATTTTTAAATTATTTCTGTTTCTTGTACCCTGTTGCTCTTAAAGATTTCTATCTACTTTTATCCCGCATCCTGTCTTTATTTTTTAATTATGCCTTATCTTTCCTCACCACCATCCTTTTAAATTTTTCTTTCTCTGTCTCCATTTTTGTTGGCTGTCACTTTCTGTATTTTTATATCTTTCCCCTTTATTTCCCTAATCCCTATTGCTTACACTGTATTTTCTACATCTACTCTTTGCTTTTTGATATCTTAAGTTTTAACTTTTTCTTTTTCTTCAGTGCCTTTGCTTTACAGATTTTTCTTTCTACTTCTCCATTACTATTTTTATTTTTTTCCCTTATTTCCTTAATCCCCATCGCTTTTAAAAGTTTCTGTCTACAGCCTTGCCTGTCTGTGTTTCACTGTCATGGTTTGGCTGGTCCAGAATCACAGCCCAGCAATGCTCAGCAGGCTGTTAGCAGTTTGAGTCAGCTACAGGTGTAGCCCAGACCACTGTGTCATGCTCAGTATAAAGGGGGAAGGTTTGCTGAGGAAGGGGATCTCCCGCGGGGCTCCTGCAGGGCTCTCTCCTTTCCCTGCTTCTCCTTGCTCCCGAGGACCCCTCTCCTGTCGATCGTGGCTGCCGCACGTTCATTTGGCCCAGTGTAACTTTGCATGCCTCTGTTGGTAGTGGTGCTGTCTCGTTAAACCCGATTTCACTTCGACCCGCAGGTCTCCTCCCCTTTTCTCGACGCCCCTCCCTGGCTAGTGAGGGGTCATCGGGGGACAGGGCAGCTGTTGCAGTGTAGCCCCGGATACGGGCTGGAGGGGCACGTTCGCTGCCTTTTCTGTCCATCGCCCCCGGATTTCCTCAGAGCCCGCGCTTCTTAAATGGGCTTTCTGCGCGTTTCAGTTCGCTTTGCGGCGCTCTGCTGCCACCATGCGGCCAAGGGCAGGTACTGCAGCCCCGACCCGCGGTGTCGTTCGCTGTTTCCACGCTGCCGTTCGCCCGCAGCGGCCATGCGACACCGCGGGGGCTGCCTGGCGCCGTCTGCTGCCTCCCGGTAAGGCAGCCCCGCTGCCGCTCCGCCCCTCGCCCTCTGCCCGTTCGCGCGCCGGCTCCGGCCCCTCCGGCGCGTCGGTGGTGGGCGGGGCAAGCGCGTGCCGGGCAAACGCGTGCCCGGCAGCAGCACGGCGGCGCGCCGGGGGAGGGCCGAGGCCACCGGTGAGGCGAGCGAGTCATCCCTTTCGGCGGGTGCGCGGGGTCTCCTGGTCGCCGGCCGCCCGGAGGTGCCGTCCCGCTCCCTCCTCCCGCCCCTGGTGCGCGTGCTTTGGCGCTGCCCAGCGGTGCTCCCGCCCGCCCAGGGGTGTGTCTTCCATGCTCCCCCCGCCCGGCAGGGGGCGCGCTTTGCCGCATCCCCCGTTCTGGTGGGCGCGTGTTCCTGCATCCTGTCGCGCCGCCGGAAGCGTCACTTCCGCCTCTCTCCCCGCCCCTCCGGGGCGCGTGGCTTCCTGCACTCTCCGGTGCACCGCCCGGCAGTGCGAGTCGCGGCAGGAGCGGCGCGGTCACCGAACGTTGCGGGGCTGGGGCTGCGGCTGGGGCTCTTCTGGCTCGGGCTCCGCCGGGGGAGCGGGTGAGTGGGGAGCGGGCGATCGACCGGTGGGTCCCGGGGAAAGCCGTGAGGCGGGCGGCCAGGCCGGCGGGGCCCGTGTCGGAGGCGCGGAGCGGGGCGGGGGAGGCTGCGGGCGGAGCCGCGCCGTGTGGGAAGAAGCGGGGGGGAGCCGCGCCGTGGGGGGGAGGGTGGGGAGGGCGGTGTCCCCGCAGGGCCTGAAGCCGGGCAGGCGCCTCTCGCGGCACGGCGGGAGCGGCGGTCCCGGGGCGCGGCGCTGCTGGGCTGCCCTGCCGGTGCGCCGGAGCGGGCCGGGCGGTGCTCGCCGGTGTCTGGGGCGGGGCGGCGGGGCCTGCTCAGTGCCGGGCAAAGGGGACGGAAACGGGCCGGCTGGGGCTCCAGGGGGCCCTGCCCGGCCCCTCGGGCAGAACCTGGCTCGGTCTTCTCGCCGCTGGCCGGGCGACCTGACCAAGAGGTTCCTGTTCCGCCGCCTCTTCCCGGCGTCGCGTTCCGCGTCCCACGAGGGAGATCCCGCGCGGGCGGATGCGGTCGGTGCTTGGGCGATGGCCCACGTGGGGCTGGGGGAGCGCGGAGGGGCCAGGGCGAGTGGAAGGGCCCCGCCGCCCCTCCCCACCCAAGCCCGGGGCAGAGAAGCTGGGGACAAAACGCCGTTAATGGAGCACGGTTCGTTCCCCGGGAGGTCCCTTGGGAGTCGAGAGTGTTTTTTTTTCCGGGCCGAGGAACAGACTTTCCTCCGTGGTAAGTGCAGAGCTGCCTGTTGCCGCCTTGAGAGTTTCTCTTCTCGTGGTTCACCCTGATTTTATGGGTGGGGTGGAGATGGCTTTTTATTTTTAGATGCCCGAGTACATTGTCAGTAACCTGTGGTGTGAGGACAGTGAACTCTTGAGCACCTAGATGCCGGTAGAAATGTAACCAAAGAAACAGGATGGACAGTGATGTTTAAACTTGGTTTATAGTCGATTTGGTTTTTTCATTAGAGTGTTGATGACTGCTTGTCCTGTGGTTCAGTCCACATGCTATTCCGTGGAGCCCTCAGTCTGGGACTTTTATGTGTTAAAAAAAAAAAAACAACTTGTCCTTCAAAAAAAAGGACTAGTCCTTCGTAGGACTGAGGTATAGACTTGGGGAGTCTCTTAAAGACGTGATCAGAATTAAAGCTGGATTTCACTTAACGTTGCTGCTGTTTGTCTTTGCTTTTGTTACTGTCCCCACCGCTCCGTCATGATTGGGAGCTCCGAATCATGCCCTTTTTTTTTTTTTTTCCAATTTGTAATGCCTTTCTCCCCCCTGCCCCTCTCCTAGGACTGTAGCGTACAGACCCTTCATTTAAACATTAGTTTGTTTCCTCACAATTGAGTTCTGATGATTGAAATCGCAGAAATTACACCTGTCTGTCTTACAGATTCAGAGTATTTCTGAACATGTACCCTCACAGACAAATGCTGTGGGGATACGCATCTTCTGCACTTCATCCTCCAGCAGGACAATCCGCTGAGACGGGGACGAGCTGTGAAGGGGCAGTTTCTGCAAGGAGGCAGTTGACAAGGGCAGGTGGGTCGCTGTACATTTTAAGGATAGTATTCGATTTGGGATGTCTAGGGTGAGGAAACCCTGGCTCTATGTAGGCTTGAGAAAAGGTGCGTAGTTATCTGTGTCGATCTAAGGAAGGGAGTTCTGGTGAGACTGAAGCTGCCAATGAGTCAGAAGGAGAAAAAAAAGAAAAAAAAAAAAAGACAGAAAGCACCCAGTTTTCTATGAAAACCAAAATCTCTAGTGGCCTGTCTCAACAGCTGTACCAAAGATGATGCAAAATGCTTTTTCCTCCACTCGGTTGTAGTCATTGCAAACCTTCGCCGAAATAGGAAGCTTTCGATTCCTAGCCCGCTTTGTGCTAAAAGGTGGCTTGTTTTTTTTTTTTTTTCCTCTCTCAGCAGACTATCAACTGGCATCATTTCACCATGGTGACCCTTTCTTCTGCCCTGGAGGTACAAGACTGGCCCAGAGGATCCCAAGTGGCCTACAAGGACAAGGTACGTCTGCCCCGTGCGTCTGCGTTTTTCCCCAGGTACTTGTAGTACGGACTTTAAAGTGAACGTGAAGAACGTGCCAGCTCTCCTTCTCTAGTTTTGATAGGAAGTGCTTCAGCAGAAACACTCAAAATAAGGTCTGTTCTGGAGCACGTTGTGCCTGTGTGAAGTGTACTCCCCTCCGTTTATTTGCTCTTCCTGAGAGCGTGCGTAGCTTTCTGTTTTGTGTGCTTGCTGAGAAACGATTCTGTGAGAATCGTATGGTGCTGAAAGGGGAAAGAAACTGTGCGTCAGAGTTTGGATGTTCTGAAGAAATGGACTGTGTTCCAGATAAAAGCTTTCTCCTTTTTCAGTCCTTAAGTGTTTAAAATATCTCATAGGGGTACGTGAAAACCTGACTGAGATACTGACATCTGTACTAAGAGCAATCAAGGTCGTGGGTTGGTTTTTTTTTTGTGTTGTGTTGTTTTGTTTTGTTGTTTGGGGTTTTTTTGCTTGTTTGGTGGGTTTTTTCCCCCCACCTCTCTCTGGCAAATCTTCCAGTCCTGTTTGGTAGCCTTAAGCATTGCAGAACTGGGTGGTTGATTTCTGCATTGTGTCGTCATCCCTGTCCGTCATGGTCCCATCTGTGTGTGTGTCGTGTGTGTGTGTGTGTCCCCAAAGTAAAATAGTATGGGGATCTCTTATCTTACTAATTTTTTATAAGTTTCATTTCTGATAGGAAAAAACCCCAAACAGTTCATGTTGTGTAATATACAAATGGACTTGCCTTGTTTAAACTGTAACCGCCCGCGAGCTTCAGGGTACGATTGAAGAGGGTGTTTAAGCAATTTGGTATTTCTTCTATGTGTTTAAAAAGAGAGGCTGCTGAATGTTATGGGTGGTTTTCCCCATATTTGGAGGGAGCACTCCAAAGTACTTTATTTCTGTCTGGCTTTCGGTGGTGCATTTCCCTGGCCATTGGGTGGCATCTCTCCTGGGCGGTGCAGCTGCCCAGATGTCCCTCCTAATGGTGTAATGCACAAGAAACCCCCCAGTCGGATGGGAACGGTGTATTTTGGAGACAGGTGATTTAATGGTATCTGCTTGCAGCTGGGTGAGTGCAGTTAACGCAAACATCAAATCAAATACTTTGGTAGTGTGAGCATTGTTGTTGGATGTACATGAACATCCACGTGCCTTTTCGGTATAAAGTGAACGACTGAGATTTGTTCTTTCTTTAAAGAACGTTTTAAACATGACTTTGTTATGTTTATTTAGAGTTTTACACTTCACTCTGCAGATTTATTGACTGAGCAAGCGAGACGTGCAGCAGCAGCGGCGGCGGCGCAAGGGCTGTAGCTGTTGTGGTGAGTCCGAGGATGGTACGAGGTCTTCCTGCGGTCTCACGGGTGGGGGGGGGTGGGGGGGGGTGGGGGGTGTATCTCCCCCCAGGGGTGCTGTGAGAAAGGGACGAGACGTTTTCCAGCACTATCAAGGGTGTTTGCTTTTATGCTGAGAATGCTTTCAAAATTGTATTGATGAGTCTTAGTATTGATTTTTTTTTTTAATTTTTTTTTTAAGCGTACCGATGGCTCTGGCTTTGAACAGATGTGTTGTAGTTTGAGCTGACCTCCTTTAGCTCAACTGCTATCCTATCCCTCATTCTCACTGAATTCTTCTGCTTTCTCCTGTGTTACTTTTCTCATATGCTGAGACATAACTTGGGATTTTTGTTCTTGAGCTGCCGTGTTGTGTCTGGTGCTGCTCGGCAGCTCCCCCTGCCCAGGTTTGCCTGCCGGCCGTTCAGCGTGCTCGCCCGGCGGCGCCAGCCCTGCGGCCGGAGGCTCCTGGCTCTGTCTCCAGCGGGGACCCGCGGGTGCTGCAGCCGGGGCTGTCCGGTGGGGAGAGTCCGGGGCCCAGAGGGTCTCCTCCCCGCTGTTCTGCCCGCCCCCCCCCCCCCCCCCATCCCTGTCGTCCGTCCCCCCGTCCCGTCCCCCCCCCCCCAAGTGATTCCCATGGAGATGTTGCCCCATGCGAGGTTTTTGCGGGACGTTCCCCCGAACCCCCTGCCCTCCGACCTTGTGCCCCCTCCGCCCCACCATGCTCGGCACCGCCCTCCCACCGCCCCTCGGGTGCCGCCTGCACCCCCCGACTTGCCCCTCGCCCCCAGCCCAAGCTCAGACCCGCCCCTTCCCCGCTCCCGCCCCGCCGGGGGCGTGTCCTCCCGCCCCAGGGGCGCGGGGCCGGCGGGCGCTCGGCGCGCAACGCGCGGGGCTGCAGTGCCGGGGCCGCCCCGGGCACGCGCCGCCCGGCGGGCACTGCTGCCGCGCGGCCAAAGCGCGGTCCCGCAGCGCGGCGGTCGCGCGCCGGGCGTGGCCCTTCCGGCGCGCCGGCGGCGGCTCGCGCATGCGCGGTGCGCGAGAGCAGCATGGCGGCGGGTGAGGGGCGAGGTCGGCGGTGAGGCGAGCGAGCTCCTTCGGCGGGTGCGGGAGTCTCTGCTGGCCGCTGGCCGCCGGGGGTGGCGGGACGGGAAGCCTCAAGGCCCGTGCTGCGGCGGGCAGCCCCGGGGAGCTCCCGGGAGCTGGTGGGAGGGAAGAGGGGAAGGAGGCGGACGCCCCTCCAGGCGCCGGGTGCCTTCCCAACTCGCCAGAGCTCCCCTTGAGCCTTCCCCGGCCCCGCTGGCCCCGCGCAGCTGCCCCCAGCTCCAGCACCTCCCCTGCAGCCTGTCTCCCCAGGTCATCCTGTTGTGATGGCAGCAAGCTGGCCCTCGGATGCACTTGATTCTGCCTTAACGTGGATACCATTAACTGCAGTGCAGGGAAAAAGTGGCATCTCCAGAAGCTGCTGTGGAAGGAGGCGATTTGGCCGGGGATGATCTACGGTCATAATGGTCACTGATTCTCCTTGTCTCCCAGAGGCTGCACTGAGGGCACAGGTGTCCCTTCCTCCCCTGAGGATGCTGTTGTCTGCACCCGCCTCGGTCTTGCCTGGGTTGTCTCTGCCTGACCTCGCTCTCGTCGCGGCGTGGGGGCAAAAAGGGGCGGGCGGAGCACTTGCTGGCTGTGGGCAGTGGACAGGAGCTGCTGCGGCTGAAGCTGGAGAGGCCAGAGAAAGAAGAAGGAATCAGAGGCCGGCCGGCCGGCAGCTGCCTCCCGCCGCAGGCAAGCGGAGAGTCCATGTGCGTAACCCATGGCATGGTACGGCCGTGTGATGCATGAACGAGCGAGGCTACATGTCTAGGAAGCCTTGTCTCGCAAGAGTTGAGACAGCCATGTAATCTTTTAGGTGGAGAACCACCATGTGACCGGAGCTGCAGAAGAGGAAGGGAGGAGAGGAAGAGAAGGAAGCGTCTGAACGGGCAAATTCTCCTGGCAGCACTGAGAACAAGGGATGCGGTGAGTCCTGGGCCCTCGGGGCCCCATCGCCCCACTTGTGTGTCCCAGGCCCTCCCTATCCCTCCCCTGGCCCCCTGTCTTTCACATGGTGCTGTGATTTCCCCCTTGCCCGCCCCTGTCTTTTTTTTTTTTTTTTTTTTTTTTTCCCCCCTCCCCTTTCTCAGTCTCTCTCTGTCCAGCTCCTGGTCTCTAATTTTAAATTCCCCTCTCTCTCTGGAAGCCTGTCAGGACTTTTCTCTGTCTGGCTCTCTGTCCCTGTTGTTTAATTCCTTCCTGTGTGCCCTTTTAGGCCTCACCATTTTTATTTGCTCGGTCTCTCTTGGTCCAGCACAAGATCCGGATTTTTTAAAATTCCTCCCTCTCTGCCCTGCAGCCTGTCGCTTTCGAAGTTCGTGTTGCGATTTCATTCCTTTTGCCGTCTCTCCCTGCTGGGATTTTTCAATTGCTCCCTGTCTGTCTCGCAGCCCGTTGTTGCTTTCTTGTTCTCTCTGTCTCTGTTGGGCTCCCTGTCCCTGTCTTGACCCACTTCTAAAAATGCCTTCCTCTCTGCCTCGTATGCATTGTTCTTGAAACTTCCGTTTCCCGACGTCTCTCTGTAGGTTGCTCCTGGTCCCAGATGTTTATTTCTTCCCTCTCTGTCCTGTGGCCTGTTGCGATTTGGTGTTTCTGCGTGTCTCCTGTTCCCGGCTCTCGGTCCCCGTTTTTCAGTTTCTCTCTCAGCCCTGTAGCCCACTGCTGTTATCTGTCTGTCCTCATCTCTCTCTGGCCAGTTGCCTCTCCCCACATATGTGGTTCCTCCCTCTGCCCTGTGGCCCGTCACTGGTTTTCCGTTCTCTGTCCTGCTCCTTTTCCCCGAGTCTTCAGTTGCTCCCTCTCTGTCCTGTAGCCCATCAAGGGGCTTTGTTTCTTTCTCCATCGCTCCCTGTCCGGCTCCCTGCCCCATCTTTTTAATCCTTCCCTTGCTGCCGTGTGGCGGCTCCCCGCTATCTTCCCTTTCTTCATATCTCTCTCTGGACGGCTCCCGCTTCCCTGTTTTTCAGTTTCTTCCTTCTGGGCCCTGTAGCCTGTGGTGATTGTGCTGCTTTCTCCTTCTCTCTGTCCGGCTGTGGATCCCATTTCTTTAATTCCTCCTGCTTCTCCCTGTAGCCTGTCTTTCTGTCTGCCCTCTCCCCCTTTATCTGTCTCCCCACTCCACCTCTGGCGCCCTGTCCCTGTGTTTTAATTCTTCCCTCTCTGCCCTCCAGCTGTTGCTGTGCTTCCTGCGTGTGTCACACTGGGTCCGGCCCCTCATCTCTGTCTTTTCATTCCTCCCGCTCCTCCCTGGAGCTTGTCGTTGTCATTTTCTTTTGCTGTTGCTCTGTCTGGCTCCAGATCCTCGCAGCTTCCCCCCACCCCTGCCCCGCCTCGTTGCTCCTGGCTGTTTTTTCTGTCTCGATCTCTCTGTGCCTGGCTCTGGCTCCCTGTTGTTTCACTCCTCCCTCTCTGTCCTGTAGCCCATCGGCACATTTTCTTTCGTTGGGCTCTCTTTGGCCGTTTCCCTGTCCCTGTTCAGTTTCTTCCTTCTCAGCCCTGTAGTGTGCCGTGATTCTTTTTCTTTCTCCCCCTCTCCCAGCTCCCAGTCCCTCCCTTTTAATTCCTCCCTCTCTGTCCTGTTGCCTGTCAGGAGTCGTGTGTCCTGGAGTCCCCGGCCCACCCCACCCCCCCCAGCCCCTTCTCACTTTCGCACTTCCTGTCCGTGTTTTTTAATTCCTCCTCCTTTGCTGTGTAGCCTGTTGCTTTTTTCTTCTCTCCATCTCTGTGTCTCAGTGCCCCCATTTTTTAATTCTTACTCTCTGCCCTCTACCCTACCCCTATTTTCACCTTTCTCTGACCCTCTGTATCCAGCTCCCTGTCCCTATCGATTATTTTCTCCCTCTTACTCCTGCACCCGCTGCTATTCCCTGCTGTCGCCATCCCTCTCTGTTCAGCTCTCTGTCCCCAGATTTTAATTCCTTCTTCTGCCCCTCCGTAGCCTGTCTGGATTTTCCCCCTGCTCTCTGTCTGGCTCCCTCTCTCTGCCTTTTCATTCCACATTCTCTGTCCCATAGCCCCAAGCTATTTGTCTGTGTTTCTCAGTCTCTTCTGTCTGGCTCCCTGCTGCTGTTTTTTCTTTCCTCCTTATTTGTCTCATAGCCCATCACTGTTTCGTGGTTTTTTTTTTTTTTTTCTGTCTCTTTGTCCAGCTCCCAGTCCCTGCTCTTGAATTCCTCTTCCCTGTAGCCCGCTGCTGGTTTTTTCTGTTCTCGATCACGCTCTGTCTGGTCCCCTGTCCCTGTTGGTCAATTCTTCCTTCTCTGCCCTGCAGCCCCTGCAGTCTTGTACTTTTTTCCGTCTCTCTCTGGCCGGAGCTCTGTTGCTGCTCATGAGTTCCTCCCTCTCTGCCCTGTAGCCTGTTGCTTTTGTCCTTTCTCCGTCTCGCTTTCTCTGGCTCCCTGATGACGCTATTTTAATATTCCCTCCCTTTTTGTATGAATCGCTATACTTTTTGCTCTCCAGCTTTTTTTTTTTTTTTTCTGGCTCCCCGGCTCTATTTCTTAATTCTTCCACCTGTAGTGTGTAGCTCTGTGGTTTGTACCGTGTTGTTGTTCCCCCCACCCCCGCCCCTTCCCTCCATTGTTGGCTGTCTTGGCTCCCTGTCCCTGTTGTTTCATCCTCCCTCTCTGCCCTGTTCTTTGTTGTCTTTCTCCATGTGTCTCGGTCCAGCTTCCTGCCCCTGTTCTTCTTTCCTTCCTCTCTGTCGTGCTGCCTGTCCCAGTTTTGTCCTGCGTCTCCGTCCTCCTTTGTCGGTCTCTGCCCTGCTCCCTTCTCCCTCTATCTGCTGCCTCTCTTCTTCTCTCCCTGCTGCTTCTTTCTCCACCTGTCGGGCTCCCTGTCCCTGTCTTTCTCTCGCCATCCTGTTCCCTGCCTCAGGCGCTCTCGCTGCATCCGCTACCTGCGTGACTGAAGAAACGTTCGCAGTCTCCTTTGCCCTCCCAGCTGCGTTTGCAGTCCCTTCACAGCAGGCGAGGGGCTGTGAGGGAGCCCAGGGGAGGAGGTGCTGCGCTGCGGGGGTCGAGTGATGGCCCCCCGCTCCTGCGGCACGGCCCAGCCCTCGCCACAGCCGCCGCACGAGCTGTGGGCTCGTTGCCAGGGCCGCATGGCTGCCTGCGGGCGTCCGGCTCGGGCGCCATGCTCAGCGCTGCATCCGGCGAGCAGCAGGCTGTCCTGCCGGCGGGCGCCGCCGGTAACGGCCGCGCGATGCTGCAGGGCCTGTGGGATGGGGCCGCCGTGCCCGCTGCCACTTCCCCGTGAGGAAAGGCCGCTGCTGCCCCCTGGGCACAGGGCTGGTGGGCGTGCTCTTTTCCCTCGCCTGGCTCCCTGACCCCGTTTTCCTTCCACAGACCAGGACTCTGTGTCCTTTCTTTATCTGTGTCTCCCCCTCTCTGTTCTTTTCCCGGTACCTCTCTTTCTCTGCTCCTCAGTTCCTCTCCCTCACCTTATTTTTCTCTTTCTGTTCCTCTGCCCAGCTCCCCATGGCTGTGTTTTCGTTCTCCGTACCTGCTGCCCCAGCGTGGACTGCCGAGCGGTCCCAGGGAAGGGTGAGTGGACGGGCTCTGAGCCCCAGAGCAGGCGTGTTCCTCGCACTTAGATGGGTTTGCAAATAAACCCTCGCTCTGTCTCCTTTGTACTTGCTGAGCAGCGGTCAGAGAGTCCAGGGGAGCAGGTACACAGCGGGGGTAAGGGGCCATGGCTGCAGCTGCGGGCTGGTGCCGGAGGAGCCCCGGAGGGAGCCAGCGAGGCTGATGGCGATGGCCGCTCTGTGTCATGGGGCCGCAGCCCCAGGGGATGGTGCTGCTAGGGCACGCCTGCCCGAGAGTGCCGACAGCAGACGTCGGGCCCCGTCAGGGCAGCTCCCAGGGGTTTTGTGAGCTGGTGGAGAGGAAGGAGGAAGAGGGGCAGATGGCTGCCTCCGGGCACCTGGAGGCCTTCCCACCCCCTGGAAAAGTGCTCCGGCCTGCGCGCCCCATGCAGCTGCCCACAGCTCCAGCACCTGTCCCGTAGCCCCTGACCACCCCAGACCCTGCCCTCGCAGCAGCAAGCTGACCCGCGAACGTGCTTTATTGCCCCATAAGCACGGGTGCCGTTGGCAATGGTCTGGGGCAGGAGGGGGCGTCTCCAGGAGCTCCTGCAGAAGGAGGGGTTCCTGCCTGGGGAAAGGGGTGGCCGTCGCTGTGGACAACAGTTGGCCGTTCTTTGTGTCTCCCAGGGGCAGCGCTGAGGACTTGGTTGCCGGTTCCTCCCCGGGGATGTTGCTGACTGCACCTGGCTCAGGTTTGTGTCCTTATTCTCCCAGTTAAAGCGGTTCCGTTAGTTTAATTCCCTGCCCGGTCACGTTGCTGGTGCCGCAGATACCTGCAGTAGAAGAGCAGGTATCGGCCTTTGCGGTACGGGTCGCTGTCTTTGCTCAGTGCTTTGTACCCCGTGACACGGAGGCAGGTGAGGAAACTCCCCGCTGCTCCTCCGGCCGCCCTTGTGTCTGCTGGGGGTCGCCCCAGCCCCTTTCCCAGGGGATTGCAGGAAGGGTGGTGAGCAGGGCCCCGGGTGTACGAGCCCTGGCCTCTGCACAGGGAGCCCGTTCTGCTCCGGGGCTGCTGCGGTGCGGGCGCTCCGCTGGTCTGGTCGCTGGCGGCAGCTCTTGGAGCCGGCTGGGCTGCGCGGGCGTCGGGGGTTTGCTCACGGCAAGAAGCGGAGGCGTCGGTGTGAGGGAAGAGTTTCGAGACCGGCCGAGGTTCGGCTGTAGGCATAGTAGGAAGTACCCTTTTATGCAGTTGTTTTTGTTGTTTCAGGCTGGCGGTTTTCCGCTGAGGGTTTGGGGGTGGCAAAATGGTTTAATAGCCTGCCATTTTTTTTTTTTAAATTTTAGATGCATTGCATTTTTCTGGAATTCCTGACTATGGGAGATGGAACCTTGTTTTTTTTCCCCACCGTTTTTACTGTGTGCTGTGTAAGTTGCTGATGTCTTGATCTATGCTCTTTTTTCTCTCTTAATAGGACTGATGGTGAAATTGTCCAGCGAGGGTTAGGGTGAGCATCTTGTACTCGCCTGTATACGGAGCTTGAGAGTTTCTCGAGAAGGCATCTTCCCCAGAACTTCTCAGAGAAGAGGGTCTGCGTTCTTTGCGCTGGTAACAGTCTCCAGCCAGGGTCTGTCTTCTGTCGTAGGCCCGGGCACGCGAGCCTTCCCATGACTCCGTTTCTGACTTTTTCATGACGCGCCTGATGAGACGTGTCGTAGTGCCGGTCACAGCAGTTATGTTTCCGTGTAGTTTTTCACCTGTTGTGTGTTTAGCACCGGTTTCTGTGGTTGTAAGGTGCCTGTGTTAGATCTTTCAGCCGCCATGGTTTTTCCGTCAGCTGACCGCCGCTGTGATTCCTTGAGGGGTTCAGTGGTAAGGAGGCGGTCGGTGGTGCTTGTTCCGTGTGCGCTATACTGCACATTAATGAGGTCTCAATGCTCCGGAGGTTTATTCTTTTGCGGTAGGCGGGCGCATCGGTAGCCGCACCGAGGGTCTCGTGCTCCTCGACTCACCGGGGTACCGCCGACCGAGCGCTCCCCGTCTCGCGCGAGAAGCTCCACACACAGATCTGTCCAGCATGTCTCGTGTCCGAGAAGGTGACGAGTGGTCCAGGATGCGCTGGGGTATCCGCTGTCGAGCGGTCTGTTCTCACGGAGCCCTCTTCTGGGACGACGACTTCTCCGCATCCTGTGGATGTTGGGTCTTGGGGCCCGGCTTCTCGCGCGTCCACCGTTGCGGTTGCGGCCGCGGCCGTATCTTTTCGTCAGGGGCCGTGGCATTTGACTTCCGGGGTGGAAGGTGCTAAGGGTCGTACGCGTAGGGCCAGGTGTTGCTTTGGCTTTGGTTTTCTGTGATGGCTGGCTGGCTGTTGTTGGAGTCTAGAGGGTATTCCTACATGGAAAGGAGATCTCCGGAACCGTTAAGCTGTTGCTCCGCAGCCGGGTGACTCGTTCGATGCCGTTTTCAGATGCAGTGAGACGAGCCGTGCACCAAAGGGTTAGAGGAGGGGCGGGGGAGCGGCCATAAGAAGGTGGGTCGGCACGCGGTGTCAGCGGGCAGATGCGGCCGATGGCTGTGTGAGCAGCTGACAGGTCTTGGTAGGTTTGTTGTATTCCAAAGGCACGAAGTAGCGAGCGAAGCAGGGTATCGGCACTGCGGGTGGCTGGGGCGAGGTGAGCTGGGACTGGTGGGCTGCAGCAGAGAAGTTACTTTTCAGGCGTTGTGTCGTTTGTGAAGTTTATAAGCATCCCTTATGGGTTGTGTTTTACAGGTGGTACCGGAGCCTCAACGCGGCAGCTGGCAGAGGTAGGGTGGGTGGGCGGCCGAGGTAGAGGAGGAGGAGAGGGGAATGGGCACGGGCAGGCTGTGGTTTCGGGCGGTATCTCAGCACGTGCCTTTTGTTTTGGCTTTCGCAGGTCACGCACATAGCCTCGGAGGGGCGAAGCTGCGCGCCGACCAGCGGCCTGAGGAGGCGAGGCGGTTGTCAGCCGGGCCGGCGTCCAAGAGCGGAGCATCCTGCGGCAGCTCGGTCAAGCGTTTCTGTGCGTTTGTGCACGTGTTACGCAGCTGCCTTTGGAGTTGGGTGAGCTTTTGAGGTGGTGAGCTAAGGAGCAGCAAGGAGGAGCGTGGGGCTGGTGATTTCTCCCAAGCGTGACGGTATTTCTCTGTCTGTTGCTACCTTAGGGGGGCCGCAAGCGATGACAGCTGCAGCGTCCAACACGGGAATCGGTGCGGAGCAGTTGAGCGGAAGACCACGTTCCTTTTGAGGAGGAGGGTGTTTCGAGGAGGTCTGTGGTGACCCGTGTGACAGCTACCACTGTCAGCGGTGTGTGTGGGGTTTTTTTTTTTTTTTCTGTAGGCGATGAGGAGGAACGTGGCAACTGCAGGAGTAATCAGGTTAGTTGATGTGGTTTCTGCTGAGGATGGACGCGGATCCCCAGCCCTCTGGAAGCGAAGCTGAGGGACCAGGGACCGTTGTCCTGCAGTGCGTAACTTTGATTTCAGTTGGAAAAGGGATTTTCCTGGAATGGAAATCTTTCTCCTTCAAAGAAATTGCGTTGTACGAACTGCCTGTCGGACTCTGTGTGCTTGGCTGTAGAAGTCATGAGCAGTGAGACTTTTTGCCCTCTTTTGAAAAACAAAACAACAGCAAAGTCAATTTGTTTCCAAAGACTGAAGCACAGCAAGTGTTCCAAAAGTGGATGGCGTCGCTGGTCTTTACATTCTTGGTTGCAACGGTCGAGATACGATTAAAAAATGTTCCTCTGCGTGCTTTGGTACAGCCAGAAGCCTTAGTGCATCTGCCAGTCCTGTTCGGTGGCCTTACCTGTTGCAGCCCTGGGGATTTGAATTTCTTTTTTTTTTCTTTTTAATGAGTAAAACCATGTGGGGGATCTATTATTTCACTGATCTTTTCCTGTCATATATGAAACTCTAGAGAAAGTTAAAATTGTATAATTGGCAGAATGACTAACGCGGTTTAAACTCGCTGCCGAATCAGTACAGCATGTAATGTATGAGGTGTACTTAAGCGGTCAGGGGTTTCTCTAACTCTTTCCAAGCCAGAGGCAGCTGCATGTTACTGAGTTTCTTCCCTGTGTTTTGACAGAGCGCTCTGAAGTACTTGGTTTCTAATCATGTGACATGATAGAACAAGGTGGGGCAGGAGCAGAGTCAAATAACAACTGTGTATTTTGGAGACAGGTGTAAGCATAGATCTAGATGGGGGTGTACAGCCTTGTTCTGCAGCAGCGCTCTAAGGAAGGGCATCAAACATGAGCAAGAGCAGTTGCTTTTCTGCTAAGAAGGGGTTGGAAATCGTATCTGTTTGTCTTTCTATGGAGTGTTAAGTATTCAAATCACTCTGGTTTGTAGAGGATGTGTCTGTATTTCGGGCTGGTCTCCTTCAGTTCGACTGCTCTCCTGTCCCTCGTTCTATTGAATTCCTCTCCTTGCTTCTGTGTTGTTCTTCTAATGTGCTGAACTATGGCTGGGGCCTTTTGTTTCCCGATGTCTTGCTGTGAGTGTCCGGTGCTGCGCAGCAGCTCGCCCCCCCCCCCCCCCCCCCCCCCAGGTTTGCCTGCCGGTGGCTCAGCGCTCTCGCCCCGCGGGGCCAGCTCTGTCTCTGTCCAAGCTTTCTGCCACGGCTGTCCGGTGGGGAAAGGGGCAGTTGTTGCTCTGGGGAGCCCGTCCGGGCGTGGTCCGAGACGGGGAATGTGGCAGAGCCGAGTGCGAGCAAGAGCCATGGCACTGTCCTTTGGCGGACGCCCTGCCACCCCTCTGCTGTGCGGCAGCCGGCGTCGATGATCCGGCGGGGGGCAGGCATCGAGCATGGATTCTGTCTCGTGGGCTGTGGCAGGTGAGTGCTCGTCTGTGGGTTATGCCGGGGAGAGCCGTTGGTGTCGGTCATCCCCCACCCCTCTCCGGGTCCCCCTGTACCCCCAGTGTCAGAGAAAGACGCAGGTGCTGCTGCGCCGCTGTGACCGCACGGGGGTGCTGCGTGAAACGGCGCTTTGTGCTGCCTGCGCGTGGGGGGTGTGCGGTACTGCAGGCCGGGGTACGCGCATGCGCGCTGGCGGCCGCCTGCGGCGCGCTCTGCTACCACGATTTGACTAGGGTTGGGTACTGGGGCGTGGTACACGCGCGTGTGCGGTGACACCGATTTGTGGCGCTCTCTGCTGCCACCCTGTGACCGAAAAGCAGTACTGCAGTCCCGAAGGCGCTGCCGCGCTCCCTGCTGCCACCCTGTGACCGAAAAGCAGTACTGCAGTCCCGAAGGCGCTGCCGCGCTCCCTGCTGCCACCCTGTGACCGAAAAGCAGTACTGCAGTCCCGAAGGCGCTGCCGCGCTCCCTGCTGCCACCCTGTGACCAAAAAGCAGTACTGCAGTCCCGAAGGCGCTGCCGCGCTCCCTGCTGCCACCCTGTGACCGAAAGTCGGTACTGCAGGCCCAGCGGAGCTTTCCGCGCTCCCTGCTGCCACCCTGTGACCAAAAAGCGGTTATGCAGCCCCGGCGGCGCTGCCGCGCACCCTGCTGCCACCCTGTGACCAAAAGACGGTACTGCAGCTCCGGGTGCGCGCTGCCGCGCTCTCTCCTGCTACCGCCTACAGTGAGTGGGCTACGCACCGGACGCTCTCACCTTTGTGCCCCGCGGCGGCCCCTTCCCCGGGGGATGTTTGGAAAGGCAGTGGGCGGGGCCTGGGGTAGATGAGTCCCGGGCTCTGCCCAGGGAGCTCCTTCTGGGCGAGGTGAGAGCTGTGGGATTGGGCAAGCTCCAGCAGCACCCACAGTAGAGAGAGCCCTGGGATGCAGCTTGGGCTTTTTTTTTTTATTATTTGTCAGCAGTTTCATACGGAGTGTTAAGGGGTGATGAGAGGGTTCTAAAACACACAGCTTTTTTAACTGACAGTTTTGCTGTGGTTTTGTTCTAGGTTGTCCTGGGTTACAGTGCAAAATGTGCCAAAAGAAAAAAATATTCTATTACCATCTTCAGGAGCTGTTGAGACCAGGTGGGGCGGTGCTCTCTGCCTCCCCCCCCCGGACTATCTCCTGTTACTGGGCACAACAATGCCTTATCGCCTGACTCATCGATAACTCGCTCCTGGACTATCTCCTGTTAATGGCCCATCAAGGAACTGCCTCACGACTCCCCATCCCATTGTGAGATGCTCCGCCCGGGGGTGGGGGGGGCGGGGGGGAAGGAGCCAAGCAGTCCATGCCAAATAAAAACAGAGATTTTGAACACCCTAGCAGCCTTCTTCCAGTGGATTCCCAGAGGAGCTTTTCCCCCCACTGGAGTTCCAGAGGACAAGAGCTACCTACCTACCACTGGACCTTCGGAGGAAGACCAGACTCTTTTACCTGATTGCTGCTTCCACAGAACTACATCCATCGCTTCAGGAGGACTGCAGCCAGCATCTTATCGGACTGCTACTGCCACCCTAACAGGGTGTCAGGTTGTATTCCTGACTCTGTCAGTGTAAACCAGTGGGTTGTTTGTTTTTTCCCTGCCTTGTGTTTTATATATATATATATATATATATATATATATTAGTAAAGAACTGTTATTCCTATTCCCCGTATCTTTGCCTGAACGCCCGTTAATTTCAAAATTATAATAATTTGGAGGGAAGGGGGTTGCACTTTCCATTTCAAGGGAGGCTCCTGCCTTCCTCCACAGACACCTGTCTTTCAAACCAAGACATAGGTGCACTGGATTTTCCTGGAATTCTGAACTTCCTGCAGGATGGCAACTTGTTTTTTGTGACAAGGGTTTGTGATCCCATTTCCTTTCCTAGGACTGAAGGTGAGATTATCGAGTAGCATGAGGATGTGCACCACATCTGCACCTGTCTATGCCCCCCCATACCCCTGTCTCTGCCTTCAGGTGGGGTTTTTCCCATGCCACCCCGATCTTTGTGGCCTTGACTCCCGTGTGTGTGCCTGGCCCTACTTGTCATGTCCCTGCCTCCCATGGGCCTGCCTTGCCTGCTTTTTTTCATGGTAGGGATGGACAACGACAAGAGTATATGTAAGAAGGCACTCTTTATTAAGTTGCAAAAACCAAGATGGCTGAGATGGTGCAGCAGAAAAAGCGTACCCTTTTATAACCTTTCTTATCTGTCCACCTGTTCATGCACTAAGGCTGCTAAAATGATTCGCTCAATAGCTTTGTCCATTCACCTCCATTCACATAATGATTGGCTGGAGCTCCTACTGTATTTCTCACTGTACCTACTGTTCTCTTGCCAAGTTTCTGCTCTGTGGTATTACTTGCTCAGTCTCTTCTTGCTCAATCTCTTATAACTTCCTCAAACTTGTTTACAACATTCTTCATCCACTTCTTCTGTCTTTTCAAGGGTATACTGGAATGCTGTCAAGGTCAACTTCATCTTCCTCAATCAGGTTATCCCTGACAGATTTTTGTACCCACTTTATGGGTGTGCATAGCTCACACCCTATCCTCCCCCTGTG
Source organism: Leptosomus discolor (assembly GCF_034619465.1). Classification (NCBI taxonomy): domain Eukaryota; kingdom Metazoa; phylum Chordata; class Aves; order Leptosomiformes; family Leptosomidae; genus Leptosomus; species Leptosomus discolor. The sequence continues at coordinate 129,984 of NW_028237761.1, forward strand.
CACCTGCCTTCCTCCCCCCCCCCGCCCCCCCACCATGGGTGTGCCTTGCACCTGCCTCCCATTACCATGTTTTGTGTCCCCCTCCCCTTGTCCCTGCTCCATGCACCTGCCTTGCCCCCACCACTACAAGAACTGCTGCTCCAGATGCAAACTGTTTTAAACAAACTGTTTGCATTCCAAACTTCGCTCTGGCACTTCCTTGGGCCCAAAATGCCATCACCAGTAGGTATCAGGGGGAATGAGGGGCACCCAGCAGGGACACCCTGAAGTCTCATGGTTTCCATCAGGCTTTCCCAAGGGCAGGGGTGGGTGGGAGAGTGGAAAAGCAGTATTGCTTTTTACATTTTCTTCCTACATCTCCCTCTTCAGAGCTCCTTGTCCCTGGGTGCTTGTTCTTGCCTGTGGCCCCTGTTCCTGATGGGCTCCAGGTGTGGCCAGTGGGGCTAATAACAGGGCCGGCCCTCCTGTGGGCTATAAAGGGGCTGCCTGAGGGAGCTGATAAAGGGGAACTGGCTGAGGAGGTAGCTGGAGCTACCTCCAGAATGGAATGGCTGGTCCCTGTGGTAAGGAAGGATCCCCCTGAGCTGTCCATGATGGAGCAGACCACCAGCACACATTGCTGGCAGCTTGGTGCCTGCATCGGCTGTGTGTGTGAGCCGCTGGCCAGCCTGGCGGTGGAGGGGAGTTGAGAGAAAAGTGTTGGGGTGCTGAAGATCTGAGCTGGTGCCAGGAGCTGGGGTGAGTCACACGTTCTCCTGTGTGTGTCCCGGTCCACCTCTGCTGCCCTGCCTGCCGCTCCTTCTGCTGCCTGGGAAAGGGCTGCCCAGGGATGGGGAGGGCCAGCAATGGCTTTCTGTCCTGGCCCCTTTGCTGTGGGAGCCTGATGGACAGCCTAACACCTTCCTGATTGCACTGGGGCTTCCCCTCAAGCCAGGGGGAGAGGCAGGGCTGGAAGAAAGTGGAGGCTGAGATGGGGTGCGAAGTCAGGGAAAATGTGGAAGTCAAGACGGGGGTGGAAATGGTGTCACTTTTTACATTGTCTTTGTAAGGCTCCCTCTTTTTGTCTTCCTGACCCTATGTGTTAGTTCTTGCCTCTGTTTCTTTTCCCCTATTGCTTTACAATATTTCCCTGTCCCTTGTCTTGTCCCTGCCTTGTGGTCCTGCTGGTCCCTTTGGCCTCTCTCTCCTGCTCCTCCTCGCTCTTATGTATTCCTCCATCTCTCCCTGGGTTTTTTGCTCAGTGTCCCAGTACTCCTCTCTCTATGCTACTGTCCTGCTCCCTGTCCCTCTCCTGTTTGCAGCATCCCGTTTACTGGCTGCCTGTCCCCCACCTCTTCTCTACCTTCCTCCTGCTTTTTCCCTTCTCTCCTGCTGCGTTTGCTGTGTTTGCACACCGAGCCTTGTAGCCAGCTCAGTGCCAGGATTTGTTCTGGGCAGAGGTGAGTAAACTTTTCCTGCCTCCTCTGTGCCCCTGGATGGTATTCAAGCCCCTGGGTGCAGAGCTCGTGGCTGTGGGCAGGTGCCGGGGAGGGGGCCATGTGCTGTGGGGCTTTGCCCAGGCACCTGTTCCTGATGGGCTCCAGCTGGGGCAGGTGTGGCCACTGAGGCTAATGATGGGGCTGGCCCTACTTTGGGCTATGAAGGGGGCTGCCTGGGCATGCCTGCCTGCAGGAGCTGGCTGAGGAGTCAAACCAAGGGGCTTCCACAGGCAACTGTCTCCAGCTGGTCCCTGTGGCAAGGAAGGATCCCTCCCACCCATCCACAACAGAGAATGCCACCATAACACAGCACCAGGACCTTGGCGCCTCTGTTGGCTGCACACGTGTGAGCTGCTGCATGTCCAGGAAACCTCGTGAGAGAAGTGCATTGAGTCACCCACCGCCTGCTCCTAAGGTCAGGCAGCTGGCACTGTGGAGGAGGAAGGGGCAGAGACAGAGAGAAAAGCCTCGGGGCGGTGAAGGTCTGCCGTTGTCACCAGGAGCCACGTGTCCCCTCGTGTGTGTCCAGGGCCATCCCTGCCCCGGTTCTCTGGATCTCTGCCTGCCTCCTTGCCTGTCCCTGCCTCTGTCTGCCTTTCAGGCTGTCTAGTTCCCCAAAGCTTTTTGCTCTTTTGCTAGCATTGCCCTGTAAAGTGTCACCTTCTACCTTTCCTTTCTATGTCGTTTCCTTCCTGGCACCCCACGAGCTCTGTTCTCATTCTGCCCTATTGCTTGTGAAAAGGGCATTTCTAGGTCTCCCTCTCTCCCTGCCTCCATTTATCCAGGTCCCTGTTGATTGTGGGAAGTGTGGTGGGTTTCCACTAGCGCTTTTGTTGTATTTTCTTCCTCTGGTTGAGGAAAGGAAGTGATGGAGCACCTTGGTGGGCACTCAACAGCCAGCCAAGGTCAACCCATGGCAGTTTGCTTCTACTGGGCTCTCTGTTCCTGTTTTTTCCTCCTTGCATGTTTCTTGTACCCCATTGCTTTTGAAAGTTTCTACCTCTCCGTTCCTGTCTTTTAACTTCTCACTTAAGTCTCTTGAACCCAGTCGCTTTTTAAATTTTCTTGCAACCTCTCTCTTGCTCTCCCCCTCCCTGACCTAATTTTAATTTCTTGCCTGTTTCTCGTATCTTGTTGTTTTTCACATTTTTGCCTGCATCCCTTTACGCAGGTCCATATACCTATTCTTTTAATTCTTGTACCCTTTCACATTTAAAATATTCTTTCTGCTTTTCCCTCTGTCCATCTCCCTGACTCTAGTTCTTAATTCTTCCCTCTGTGTCCTCTACCCAACCACTTCTTCAGTTTTGCTTCTTCCATCTGTCACCCTGCCCCCATGTGTTATTTCTTGCCTGTGTTTCCCGTACTCCATCGCTTTTTGAAATATTTGTTCTACATGTGTTTCTATTTGGCTCCCTGTTTCTATTTTTAATTTCTTGCCTATGTTTCTTTTTCCCTGTTGCTTTAGAATTTGTCCCCGGCCCTTGTTTTGCCTCTGTCTCGTCAGTCCCTTCTGCCTCACTCCCCATCTCTCCGATTTGTCTCTCGGTCCCTATTTTCTGGTGCAATCTCTCAGCTCTCCTCTCTACACCCTTGTCCCCCTCTCCAGCCCTCTCTTGTTCATGGTGTCCCATTTTCTGGCTCCCTCTCCCAATTTCTTAATGCTTTCCCGTGTTTCTTGTGCCTCACTGCATTGCAATTTCTCTTTCTCATTTTCCCTCCCTCTGGCACCCTGTCCCTCCTTTTTAATTCCTCTCTCTGTCCTGTATGCTCTCACTTAAAAAAAAAAAAAAAAAATTCTTCCTCAATTTTCTTCTATCCACCTCCCCGACCCTATTTTTAAATTATTTCTGTTTCTTGTACCCTGTTGCTCTTAAAGATTTCTATCTACTTTTATCCCACATCCTGTCTTTATTTTTTAATTATGCCTTATCTTTCCTCACCACCATCCTTTTAAATTTTTCTTTCTCTGTCTCCATTTTTGTTGGCTGTCACTTTCTGTATTTTTATATCTTTCCCCTTTATTTCCCTAATCCCTATTGCTTACACTGTATTTTCTACATCTACTCTTTGCTTTTTGATATCTTAAGTTTTAACTTTTTCTTTTTCTTCAGTGCCTTTGCTTTACAGATTTTTCTTTCTACTTCTCCATTACTATTTTTATTTTTTTCCCTTATTTCCTTAATCCCCATCGCTTTTAAAAGTTTCTGTCTACAGCCTTGCCTGTCTGTGTTTCACTGTCATGGTTTGGCTGGTCCAGAATCACAGCCCAGCAATGCTCAGCAGGCTGTTAGCAGTTTGAGTCAGCTACAGGTGTAGCCCAGACCACTGTGTCATGCTCAGTATAAAGGGGGAAGGTTTGCTGAGGAAGGGGATCTCCCGCGGGGCTCCTGCAGGGCTCTCTCCTTTCCCTGCTTCTCCTTGCTCCCGAGGACCCCTCTCCTGTCGATCGTGGCTGCTGCACGTTCATTTGGCCCAGTGTAACTTTGCATGCCTCTGTTGGTAGTGGTGCTGTCTCGTTAAACCCGATTTCACTTCGACCCGCAGGTCTCCTCCCCTTTTCTCGACGCCCCTCCCTGGCTAGTGAGGGGTCATCGGGGGACAGGGCAGCTGTTGCAGTGTAGCCCCGGATACGGGCTGGAGGGGCACGTTCGCTGCCTTTTCTGTCCATCGCCCCCGGATTTCCTCAGAGCCCGCGCTTCTTAAATGGGCTTTCTGCGCGTTTCAGTTCGCTTTGCGGCGCTCTGCTGCCACCATGCGGCCAAGGGCAGGTACTGCAGCCCCGACCCGCGGTGTCGTTCGCTGTTTCCACGCTGCCGTTCGCCCGCAGCGGCCATGCGACACCGCGGGGGCTGCCTGGCGCCGTCTGCTGCCTCCCGGTAAGGCAGCCCCGCTGCCGCTCCGCCCCTCGCCCTCTGCCCGTTCGCGCGCCGGCTCCGGCCCCTCCGGCGCGTCGGTGGTGGGCGGGGCAAGCGCGTGCCGGGCAAACGCGTGCCCGGCAGCAGCACGGCGGCGCGCCGGGGGAGGGCCGAGGCCACCGGTGAGGCGAGCGAGTCATCCCTTTCGGCGGGTGCGCGGGGTCTCCTGGTCGCCGGCCGCCCGGAGGTGCCGTCCCGCTCCCTCCTCCCGCCCCTGGTGCGCGTGCTTTGGCGCTGCCCAGCGGTGCTCCCGCCCGCCCAGGGGTGTGTCTTCCATGCTCCCCCCGCCCGGCAGGGGGCGCGCTTTGCCGCATCCCCCGTTCTGGTGGGCGCGTGTTCCTGCATCCTGTCGCGCCGCCGGAAGCGTCACTTCCGCCTCTCTCCCCGCCCCTCCGGGGCGCGTGGCTTCCTGCACTCTCCGGTGCACCGCCCGGCAGTGCGAGTCGCGGCAGGAGCGGCGCGGTCACCGAACGTTGCGGGGCTGGGGCTGCGGCTGGGGCTCTTCTGGCTCGGGCTCCGCCGGGGGAGCGGGTGAGTGGGGAGCGGGCGATCGACCGGTGGGTCCCGGGGAAAGCCGTGAGGCGGGCGGCCAGGCCGGCGGGGCCCGTGTCGGAGGCGCGGAGCGGGGCGGGGGAGGCTGCGGGCGGAGCCGCGCCGTGTGGGAAGAAGCGGGGGGGAGCCGCGCCGTGGGGGGGAGGGTGGGGAGGGCGGTGTCCCCGCAGGGCCTGAAGCCGGGCAGGCGCCTCTCGCGGCACGGCGGGAGCGGCGGTCCCGGGGCGCGGCGCTGCTGGGCTGCCCTGCCGGTGCGCCGGAGCGGGCCGGGCGGTGCTCGCCGGTGTCTGGGGCGGGGCGGCGGGGCCTGCTCAGTGCCGGGCAAAGGGGACGGAAACGGGCCGGCTGGGGCTCCAGGGGGCCCTGCCCGGCCCCTCGGGCAGAACCTGGCTCGGTCTTCTCGCCGCTGGCCGGGCGACCTGACCAAGAGGTTCCTGTTCCGCCGCCTCTTCCCGGCGTCGCGTTCCGCGTCCCACGAGGGAGATCCCGCGCGGGCGGATGCGGTCGGTGCTTGGGCGATGGCCCACGTGGGGCTGGGGGAGCGCGGAGGGGCCAGGGCGAGTGGAAGGGCCCCGCCGCCCCTCCCCACCCAAGCCCGGGGCAGAGAAGCTGGGGACAAAACGCCGTTAATGGAGCACGGTTCGTTCCCCGGGAGGTCCCTTGGGAGTCGAGAGTGTTTTTTTTTCCGGGCCGAGGAACAGACTTTCCTCCGTGGTAAGTGCAGAGCTGCCTGTTGCCGCCTTGAGAGTTTCTCTTCTCGTGGTTCACCCTGATTTTATGGGTGGGGTGGAGATGGCTTTTTATTTTTAGATGCCCGAGTACATTGTCAGTAACCTGTGGTGTGAGGACAGTGAACTCTTGAGCACCTAGATGCCGGTAGAAATGTAACCAAAGAAACAGGATGGACAGTGATGTTTAAACTTGGTTTATAGTCGATTTGGTTTTTTCATTAGAGTGTTGATGACTGCTTGTCCTGTGGTTCAGTCCACATGCTATTCCGTGGAGCCCTCAGTCTGGGACTTTTATGTGTTAAAAAAAAAAAAACAACTTGTCCTTCAAAAAAAAGGACTAGTCCTTCGTAGGACTGAGGTATAGACTTGGGGAGTCTCTTAAAGACGTGATCAGAATTAAAGCTGGATTTCACTTAACGTTGCTGCTGTTTGTCTTTGCTTTTGTTACTGTCCCCACCGCTCCGTCATGATTGGGAGCTCCGAATCATGCCCTTTTTTTTTTTTTTTCCAATTTGTAATGCCTTTCTCCCCCCTGCCCCTCTCCTAGGACTGTAGCGTACAGACCCTTCATTTAAACATTAGTTTGTTTCCTCACAATTGAGTTCTGATGATTGAAATCGCAGAAATTACACCTGTCTGTCTTACAGATTCAGAGTATTTCTGAACATGTACCCTCACAGACAAATGCTGTGGGGATACGCATCTTCTGCACTTCATCCTCCAGCAGGACAATCCGCTGAGACGGGGACGAGCTGTGAAGGGGCAGTTTCTGCAAGGAGGCAGTTGACAAGGGCAGGTGGGTCGCTGTACATTTTAAGGATAGTATTCGATTTGGGATGTCTAGGGTGAGGAAACCCTGGCTCTATGTAGGCTTGAGAAAAGGTGCGTAGTTATCTGTGTCGATCTAAGGAAGGGAGTTCTGGTGAGACTGAAGCTGCCAATGAGTCAGAAGGAGAAAAAAAAGAAAAAAAAAAAAAGACAGAAAGCACCCAGTTTTCTATGAAAACCAAAATCTCTAGTGGCCTGTCTCAACAGCTGTACCAAAGATGATGCAAAATGCTTTTTCCTCCACTCGGTTGTAGTCATTGCAAACCTTCGCCGAAATAGGAAGCTTTCGATTCCTAGCCCGCTTTGTGCTAAAAGGTGGCTTGTTTTTTTTTTTTTTTCCTCTCTCAGCAGACTATCAACTGGCATCATTTCACCATGGTGACCCTTTCTTCTGCCCTGGAGGTACAAGACTGGCCCAGAGGATCCCGAGTGGCCTACAAGGACAAGGTACGTCTGCCCCGTGCGTCTGCGTTTTTCCCCAGGTACTTGTAGTACGGACTTTAAAGTGAACGTGAAGAACGTGCCAGCTCTCCTTCTCTAGTTTTGATAGGAAGTGCTTCAGCAGAAACACTCAAAATAAGGTCTGTTCTGGAGCACGTTGTGCCTGTGTGAAGTGTACTCCCCTCCGTTTATTTGCTCTTCCTGAGAGCGTGCGTAGCTTTCTGTTTTGTGTGCTTGCTGAGAAACGATTCTGTGAGAATCGTATGGTGCTGAAAGGGGAAAGAAACTGTGCGTCAGAGTTTGGATGTTCTGAAGAAATGGACTGTGTTCCAGATAAAAGCTTTCTCCTTTTTCAGTCCTTAAGTGTTTAAAATATCTCATAGGGGTACGTGAAAACCTGACTGAGATACTGACATCTGTACTAAGAGCAATCAAGGTCGTGGGTTGGTTTTTTTTTTGTGTTGTGTTGTTTTGTTTTGTTGTTTGGGGTTTTTTTGCTTGTTTGGTGGGTTTTTTCCCCCCACCTCTCTCTGGCAAATCTTCCAGTCCTGTTTGGTAGCCTTAAGCATTGCAGAACTGGGTGGTTGATTTCTGCATTGTGTCGTCATCCCTGTCCGTCATGGTCCCATCTGTGTGTGTGTCGTGTGTGTGTGTGTGTCCCCAAAGTAAAATAGTATGGGGATCTCTTATCTTACTAATTTTTTATAAGTTTCATTTCTGATAGGAAAAAACCCCAAACAGTTCATGTTGTGTAATATACAAATGGACTTGCCTTGTTTAAACTGTAACCGCCCGCGAGCTTCAGGGTACGATTGAAGAGGGTGTTTAAGCAATTTGGTATTTCTTCTATGTGTTTAAAAAGAGAGGCTGCTGAATGTTATGGGTGGTTTTCCCCATATTTGGAGGGAGCACTCCAAAGTACTTTATTTCTGTCTGGCTTTCGGTGGTGCATTTCCCTGGCCATTGGGTGGCATCTCTCCTGGGCGGTGCAGCTGCCCAGATGTCCCTCCTAATGGTGTAATGCACAAGAAACCCCCCAGTCGGATGGGAACGGTGTATTTTGGAGACAGGTGATTTAATGGTATCTGCTTGCAGCTGGGTGAGTGCAGTTAACGCAAACATCAAATCAAATACTTTGGTAGTGTGAGCATTGTTGTTGGATGTACATGAACATCCACGTGCCTTTTCGGTATAAAGTGAACGACTGAGATTTGTTCTTTCTTTAAAGAACGTTTTAAACATGACTTTGTTATGTTTATTTAGAGTTTTACACTTCACTCTGCAGATTTATTGACTGAGCAAGCGAGACGTGCAGCAGCGGCGGCGGCGGCGCAAGGGCTGTAGCTGTTGTGGTGAGTCCGAGGATGGTACGAGGTCTTCCTGCGGTCTCACGGGTGGGGGGGGGTGGGGGGGGTGTATCTCCCCCCAGGGGTGCTGTGAGAAAGGGACGAGACGTTTTCCAGCACTATCAAGGGTGTTTGCTTTTATGCTGAGAATGCTTTCAAAATTGTATTGATGAGTCTTAGTATTGATTTTTTTTTTTTAATTTTTTTTTAAGCGTACCGATGGCTCTGGCTTTGAACAGATGTGTTGTAGTTTGAGCTGACCTCCTTTAGCTCAACTGCTATCCTATCCCTCATTCTCACTGAATTCTTCTGCTTTCTCCTGTGTTACTTTTCTCATATGCTGAGACATAACTTGGGATTTTTGTTCTTGAGCTGCCGTGTTGTGTCTGGTGCTGCTCGGCAGCTCCCCCTGCCCAGGTTTGCCTGCCGGCCGTTCAGCGTGCTCGCCCGGCGGCGCCAGCCCTGCGGCCGGAGGCTCCTGGCTCTGTCTCCAGCGGGGACCCGCGGGTGCTGCAGCCGGGGCTGTCCGGTGGGGAGAGTCCGGGGCCCAGAGGGTCTCCTCCCCGCTGTTCTGCCCGCCCCCCCCCCCCCCCCCCCCCCCCCATCCCTGTCGTCCGTCCCCCCGTCCCGTCCCCCCCCCCCCCAAGTGATTCCCATGGAGATGTTGCCCCATGCGAGGTTTTTGCGGGACGTTCCCCCGAACCCCCTGCCCTCCGACCTTGTGCCCCCTCCGCCCCACCATGCTCGGCACCGCCCTCCCACCGCCCCTCGGGTGCCGCCTGCACCCCCCGACTTGCCCCTCGCCCCCAGCCCAAGCTCAGACCCGCCCCTTCCCCGCTCCCGCCCCGCCGGGGGCGTGTCCTCCCGCCCCAGGGGCGCGGGGCCGGCGGGCGCTCGGCGCGCAACGCGCGGGGCTGCAGTGCCGGGGCCGCCCCGGGCACGCGCCGCCCGGCGGGCACTGCTGCCGCGCGGCCAAAGCGCGGTCCCGCAGCGCGGCGGTCGCGCGCCGGGCGTGGCCCTTCCGGCGCGCCGGCGGCGGCTCGCGCATGCGCGGTGCGCGAGAGCAGCATGGCGGCGGGTGAGGGGCGAGGTCGGCGGTGAGGCGAGCGAGCTCCTTCGGCGGGTGCGGGAGTCTCTGCTGGCCGCTGGCCGCCGGGGGTGGCGGGACGGGAAGCCTCAAGGCCCGTGCTGCGGCGGGCAGCCCCGGGGAGCTCCCGGGAGCTGGTGGGAGGGAAGAGGGGAAGGAGGCGGACGCCCCTCCAGGCGCCGGGTGCCTTCCCAACTCGCCAGAGCTCCCCTTGAGCCTTCCCCGGCCCCGCTGGCCCCGCGCAGCTGCCCCCAGCTCCAGCACCTCCCCTGCAGCCTGTCTCCCCAGGTCATCCTGTTGTGATGGCAGCAAGCTGGCCCTCGGATGCACTTGATTCTGCCTTAACGTGGATACCATTAACTGCAGTGCAGGGAAAAAGTGGCATCTCCAGAAGCTGCTGTGGAAGGAGGCGATTTGGCCGGGGATGATCTACGGTCATAATGGTCACTGATTCTCCTTGTCTCCCAGAGGCTGCACTGAGGGCACAGGTGTCCCTTCCTCCCCTGAGGATGCTGTTGTCTGCACCCGCCTCGGTCTTGCCTGGGTTGTCTCTGCCTGACCTCGCTCTCGTCGCGGCGTGGGGGCAAAAAGGGGCGGGCGGAGCACTTGCTGGCTGTGGGCAGTGGACAGGAGCTGCTGCGGCTGAAGCTGGAGAGGCCAGAGAAAGAAGAAGGAATCAGAGGCCGGCCGGCCGGCAGCTGCCTCCCGCCGCAGGCAAGCGGAGAGTCCATGTGCGTAACCCATGGCATGGTACGGCCGTGTGATGCATGAACGAGCGAGGCTACATGTCTAGGAAGCCTTGTCTCGCAAGAGTTGAGACAGCCATGTAATCTTTTAGGTGGAGAACCACCATGTGACCGGAGCTGCAGAAGAGGAAGGGAGGAGAGGAAGAGAAGGAAGCGTCTGAACGGGCAAATTCTCCTGGCAGCACTGAGAACAAGGGATGCGGTGAGTCCTGGGCCCTCGGGGCCCCATCGCCCCACTTGTGTGTCCCAGGCCCTCCCTATCCCTCCCCTGGCCCCCTGTCTTTCACATGGTGCTGTGATTTCCCCCTTGCCCGCCCCTGTCTTTTTTTTTTTTTTTTTTTTTTTTTTCCCCCTCCCCTTTCTCAGTCTCTCTCTGTCCAGCTCCTGGTCTCTAATTTTAAATTCCCCTCTCTCTCTGGAAGCCTGTCAGGACTTTTCTCTGTCTGGCTCTCTGTCCCTGTTGTTTAATTCCTTCCTGTGTGCCCTTTTAGGCCTCACCATTTTTATTTGCTCGGTCTCTCTTGGTCCAGCACAAGATCCGGATTTTTTAAAATTCCTCCCTCTCTGCCCTGCAGCCTGTCGCTTTCGAAGTTCGTGTTGCGATTTCATTCCTTTTGCCGTCTCTCCCTGCTGGGATTTTTCAATTGCTCCCTGTCTGTCTCGCAGCCCGTTGTTGCTTTCTTGTTCTCTCTGTCTCTGTTGGGCTCCCTGTCCCTGTCTTGACCCACTTCTAAAAATGCCTTCCTCTCTGCCTCGTATGCATTGTTCTTGAAACTTCCGTTTCCCGACGTCTCTCTGTAGGTTGCTCCTGGTCCCAGATGTTTATTTCTTCCCTCTCTGTCCTGTGGCCTGTTGCGATTTGGTGTTTCTGCGTGTCTCCTGTTCCCGGCTCTCGGTCCCCGTTTTTCAGTTTCTCTCTCAGCCCTGTAGCCCACTGCTGTTATCTGTCTGTCCTCATCTCTCTCTGGCCAGTTGCCTCTCCCCACATATGTGGTTCCTCCCTCTGCCCTGTGGCCCGTCACTGGTTTTCCGTTCTCTGTCCTGCTCCTTTTCCCCGAGTCTTCAGTTGCTCCCTCTCTGTCCTGTAGCCCATCAAGGGGCTTTGTTTCTTTCTCCATCGCTCCCTGTCCGGCTCCCTGCCCCATCTTTTTAATCCTTCCCTTGCTGCCGTGTGGCGGCTCCCCGCTATCTTCCCTTTCTTCATATCTCTCTCTGGACGGCTCCCGCTTCCCTGTTTTTCAGTTTCTTCCTTCTGGGCCCTGTAGCCTGTGGTGATTGTGCTGCTTTCTCCTTCTCTCTGTCCGGCTGTGGATCCCATTTCTTTAATTCCTCCTGCTTCTCCCTGTAGCCTGTCTTTCTGTCTGCCCTCTCCCCCTTTATCTGTCTCCCCACTCCACCTCTGGCGCCCTGTCCCTGTGTTTTAATTCTTCCCTCTCTGCCCTCCAGCTGTTGCTGTGCTTCCTGCGTGTGTCACACTGGGTCCGGCCCCTCATCTCTGTCTTTTCATTCCTCCCGCTCCTCCCTGGAGCTTGTCGTTGTCATTTTCTTTTGCTGTTGCTCTGTCTGGCTCCAGATCCTCGCAGCTTCCCCCCACCCCTGCCCCGCCTCGTTGCTCCTGGCTGTTTTTTCTGTCTCGATCTCTCTGTGCCTGGCTCTGGCTCCCTGTTGTTTCACTCCTCCCTCTCTGTCCTGTAGCCCATCGGCACATTTTCTTTCGTTGGGCTCTCTTTGGCCGTTTCCCTGTCCCTGTTCAGTTTCTTCCTTCTCAGCCCTGTAGTGTGCCGTGATTCTTTTTCTTTCTCCCCCTCTCCCAGCTCCCAGTCCCTCCCTTTTAATTCCTCCCTCTCTGTCCTGTTGCCTGTCAGGAGTCGTGTGTCCTGGAGTCCCCGGCCCACCCCACCCCCCCCAGCCCCTTCTCACTTTCGCACTTCCTGTCCGTGTTTTTTAATTCCTCCTCCTTTGCTGTGTAGCCTGTTGCTTTTTTCTTCTCTCCATCTCTGTGTCTCAGTGCCCCCATTTTTTAATTCTTACTCTCTGCCCTCTACCCTACCCCTATTTTCACCTTTCTCTGACCCTCTGTATCCAGCTCCCTGTCCCTATCGATTATTTTCTCCCTCTTACTCCTGCACCCGCTGCTATTCCCTGCTGTCGCCATCCCTCTCTGTTCAGCTCTCTGTCCCCAGATTTTAATTCCTTCTTCTGCCCCTCCGTAGCCTGTCTGGATTTTCCCCCTGCTCTCTGTCTGGCTCCCTCTCTCTGCCTTTTCATTCCACATTCTCTGTCCCATAGCCCCAAGCTATTTGTCTGTGTTTCTCAGTCTCTTCTGTCTGGCTCCCTGCTGCTGTTTTTTCTTTCCTCCTTATTTGTCTCATAGCCCATCACTGTTTCGTGGTTTTTTTTTTTTTTTTCTGTCTCTTTGTCCAGCTCCCAGTCCCTGCTCTTGAATTCCTCTTCCCTGTAGCCCGCTGCTGGTTTTTTCTGTTCTCGATCACGCTCTGTCTGGTCCCCTGTCCCTGTTGGTCAATTCTTCCTTCTCTGCCCTGCAGCCCCTGCAGTCTTGTACTTTTTTCCGTCTCTCTCTGGCCGGAGCTCTGTTGCTGCTCATGAGTTCCTCCCTCTCTGCCCTGTAGCCTGTTGCTTTTGTCCTTTCTCCGTCTCGCTTTCTCTGGCTCCCTGATGACGCTATTTTAATATTCCCTCCCTTTTTGTATGAATCGCTATACTTTTTGCTCTCCAGCTTTTTTTTTTTTTTTTCTGGCTCCCCGGCTCTATTTCTTAATTCTTCCACCTGTAGTGTGTAGCTCTGTGGTTTGTACCGTGTTGTTGTTCCCCCCACCCCCGCCCCTTCCCTCCATTGTTGGCTGTCTTGGCTCCCTGTCCCTGTTGTTTCATCCTCCCTCTCTGCCCTGTTCTTTGTTGTCTTTCTCCATGTGTCTCGGTCCAGCTTCCTGCCCCTGTTCTTCTTTCCTTCCTCTCTGTCGTGCTGCCTGTCCCAGTTTTGTCCTGCGTCTCCGTCCTCCTTTGTCGGTCTCTGCCCTGCTCCCTTCTCCCTCTATCTGCTGCCTCTCTTCTTCTCTCCCTGCTGCTTCTTTCTCCACCTGTCGGGCTCCCTGTCCCTGTCTTTCTCTCGCCATCCTGTTCCCTGCCTCAGGCGCTCTCGCTGCATCCGCTACCTGCGTGACTGAAGAAACGTTCGCAGTCTCCTTTGCCCTCCCAGCTGCGTTTGCAGTCCCTTCACAGCAGGCGAGGGGCTGTGAGGGAGCCCAGGGGAGGAGGTGCTGCGCTGCGGGGGTCGAGTGATGGCCCCCCGCTCCTGCGGCACGGCCCAGCCCTCGCCACAGCCGCCGCACGAGCTGTGGGCTCGTTGCCAGGGCCGCATGGCTGCCTGCGGGCGTCCGGCTCGGGCGCCATGCTCAGCGCTGCATCCGGCGAGCAGCAGGCTGTCCTGCCGGCGGGCGCCGCCGGTAACGGCCGCGCGATGCTGCAGGGCCTGTGGGATGGGGCCGCCGTGCCCGCTGCCACTTCCCCGTGAGGAAAGGCCGCTGCTGCCCCCTGGGCACAGGGCTGGTGGGCGTGCTCTTTTCCCTCGCCTGGCTCCCTGACCCCGTTTTCCTTCCACAGACCAGGACTCTGTGTCCTTTCTTTATCTGTGTCTCCCCCTCTCTGTTCTTTTCCCGGTACCTCTCTTTCTCTGCTCCTCAGTTCCTCTCCCTCACCTTATTTTTCTCTTTCTGTTCCTCTGCCCAGCTCCCCATGGCTGTGTTTTCGTTCTCCGTACCTGCTGCCCCAGCGTGGACTGCCGAGCGGTCCCAGGGAAGGGTGAGTGGACGGGCTCTGAGCCCCAGAGCAGGCGTGTTCCTCGCACTTAGATGGGTTTGCAAATAAACCCTCGCTCTGTCTCCTTTGTACTTGCTGAGCAGCGGTCAGAGAGTCCAGGGGAGCAGGTACACAGCGGGGGTAAGGGGCCATGGCTGCAGCTGCGGGCTGGTGCCGGAGGAGCCCCGGAGGGAGCCAGCGAGGCTGATGGCGATGGCCGCTCTGTGTCATGGGGCCGCAGCCCCAGGGGATGGTGCTGCTAGGGCACGCCTGCCCGAGAGTGCCGACAGCAGACGTCGGGCCCCGTCAGGGCAGCTCCCAGGGGTTTTGTGAGCTGGTGGAGAGGAAGGAGGAAGAGGGGCAGATGGCTGCCTCCGGGCACCTGGAGGCCTTCCCACCCCCTGGAAAAGTGCTCCGGCCTGCGCGCCCCATGCAGCTGCCCACAGCTCCAGCACCTGTCCCGTAGCCCCTGACCACCCCAGACCCTGCCCTCGCAGCAGCAAGCTGACCCGCGAACGTGCTTTATTGCCCCATAAGCACGGGTGCCGTTGGCAATGGTCTGGGGCAGGAGGGGGCGTCTCCAGGAGCTCCTGCAGAAGGAGGGGTTCCTGCCTGGGGAAAGGGGTGGCCGTCGCTGTGGACAACAGTTGGCCGTTCTTTGTGTCTCCCAGGGGCAGCGCTGAGGACTTGGTTGCCGGTTCCTCCCCGGGGATGTTGCTGACTGCACCTGGCTCAGGTTTGTGTCCTTATTCTCCCAGTTAAAGCGGTTCCGTTAGTTTAATTCCCTGCCCGGTCACGTTGCTGGTGCCGCAGATACCTGCAGTAGAAGAGCAGGTATCGGCCTTTGCGGTACGGGTCGCTGTCTTTGCTCAGTGCTTTGTACCCCGTGACACGGAGGCAGGTGAGGAAACTCCCCGCTGCTCCTCCGGCCGCCCTTGTGTCTGCTGGGGGTCGCCCCAGCCCCTTTCCCAGGGGATTGCAGGAAGGGTGGTGAGCAGGGCCCCGGGTGTACGAGCCCTGGCCTCTGCACAGGGAGCCCGTTCTGCTCCGGGGCTGCTGCGGTGCGGGCGCTCCGCTGGTCTGGTCGCTGGCGGCAGCTCTTGGAGCCGGCTGGGCTGCGCGGGCGTCGGGGGTTTGCTCACGGCAAGAAGCGGAGGCGTCGGTGTGAGGGAAGAGTTTCGAGACCGGCCGAGGTTCGGCTGTAGGCATAGTAGGAAGTACCCTTTTATGCAGTTGTTTTTGTTGTTTCAGGCTGGCGGTTTTCCGCTGAGGGTTTGGGGGTGGCAAAATGGTTTAATAGCCTGCCATTTTTTTTTTTTAAATTTTAGATGCATTGCATTTTTCTGGAATTCCTGACTATGGGAGATGGAACCTTGTTTTTTTTCCCCACCGTTTTTACTGTGTGCTGTGTAAGTTGCTGATGTCTTGATCTATGCTCTTTTTTCTCTCTTAATAGGACTGATGGTGAAATTGTCCAGCGAGGGTTAGGGTGAGCATCTTGTACTCGCCTGTATACGGAGCTTGAGAGTTTCTCGAGAAGGCATCTTCCCCAGAACTTCTCAGAGAAGAGGGTCTGCGTTCTTTGCGCTGGTAACAGTCTCCAGCCAGGGTCTGTCTTCTGTCGTAGGCCCGGGCACGCGAGCCTTCCCATGACTCCGTTTCTGACTTTTTCATGACGCGCCTGATGAGACGTGTCGTAGTGCCGGTCACAGCAGTTATGTTTCCGTGTAGTTTTTCACCTGTTGTGTGTTTAGCACCGGTTTCTGTGGTTGTAAGGTGCCTGTGTTAGATCTTTCAGCCGCCATGGTTTTTCCGTCAGCTGACCGCCGCTGTGATTCCTTGAGGGGTTCAGTGGTAAGGAGGCGGTCGGTGGTGCTTGTTCCGTGTGCGCTATACTGCACATTAATGAGGTCTCAATGCTCCGGAGGTTTATTCTTTTGCGGTAGGCGGGCGCATCGGTAGCCGCACCGAGGGTCTCGTGCTCCTCGACTCACCGGGGTACCGCCGACCGAGCGCTCCCCGTCTCGCGCGAGAAGCTCCACACACAGATCTGTCCAGCATGTCTCGTGTCCGAGAAGGTGACGAGTGGTCCAGGATGCGCTGGGGTATCCGCTGTCGAGCGGTCTGTTCTCACGGAGCCCTCTTCTGGGACGACGACTTCTCCGCATCCTGTGGATGTTGGGTCTTGGGGCCCGGCTTCTCGCGCGTCCACCGTTGCGGTTGCGGCCGCGGCCGTATCTTTTCGTCAGGGGCCGTGGCATTTGACTTCCGGGGTGGAAGGTGCTAAGGGTCGTACGCGTAGGGCCAGGTGTTGCTTTGGCTTTGGTTTTCTGTGATGGCTGGCTGGCTGTTGTTGGAGTCTAGAGGGTATTCCTACATGGAAAGGAGATCTCCGGAACCGTTAAGCTGTTGCTCCGCAGCCGGGTGACTCGTTCGATGCCGTTTTCAGATGCAGTGAGACGAGCCGTGCACCAAAGGGTTAGAGGAGGGGCGGGGGAGCGGCCATAAGAAGGTGGGTCGGCACGCGGTGTCAGCGGGCAGATGCGGCCGATGGCTGTGTGAGCAGCTGACAGGTCTTGGTAGGTTTGTTGTATTCCAAAGGCACGAAGTAGCGAGCGAAGCAGGGTATCGGCACTGCGGGTGGCTGGGGCGAGGTGAGCTGGGACTGGTGGGCTGCAGCAGAGAAGTTACTTTTCAGGCGTTGTGTCGTTTGTGAAGTTTATAAGCATCCCTTATGGGTTGTGTTTTACAGGTGGTACCGGAGCCTCAACGCGGCAGCTGGCAGAGGTAGGGTGGGTGGGCGGCCGAGGTAGAGGAGGAGGAGAGGGGAATGGGCACGGGCAGGCTGTGGTTTCGGGCGGTATCTCAGCACGTGCCTTTTGTTTTGGCTTTCGCAGGTCACGCACATAGCCTCGGAGGGGCGAAGCTGCGCGCCGACCAGCGGCCTGAGGAGGCGAGGCGGTTGTCAGCCGGGCCGGCGTCCAAGAGCGGAGCATCCTGCGGCAGCTCGGTCAAGCGTTTCTGTGCGTTTGTGCACGTGTTACGCAGCTGCCTTTGGAGTTGGGTGAGCTTTTGAGGTGGTGAGCTAAGGAGCAGCAAGGAGGAGCGTGGGGCTGGTGATTTCTCCCAAGCGTGACGGTATTTCTCTGTCTGTTGCTACCTTAGGGGGGCCGCAAGCGATGACAGCTGCAGCGTCCAACACGGGAATCGGTGCGGAGCAGTTGAGCGGAAGACCACGTTCCTTTTGAGGAGGAGGGTGTTTCGAGGAGGTCTGTGGTGACCCGTGTGACAGCTACCACTGTCAGCGGTGTGTGTGGGGTTTTTTTTTTTTTTTCTGTAGGCGATGAGGAGGAACGTGGCAACTGCAGGAGTAATCAGGTTAGTTGATGTGGTTTCTGCTGAGGATGGACGCGGATCCCCAGCCCTCTGGAAGCGAAGCTGAGGGACCAGGGACCGTTGTCCTGCAGTGCGTAACTTTGATTTCAGTTGGAAAAGGGATTTTCCTGGAATGGAAATCTTTCTCCTTCAAAGAAATTGCGTTGTACGAACTGCCTGTCGGACTCTGTGTGCTTGGCTGTAGAAGTCATGAGCAGTGAGACTTTTTGCCCTCTTTTGAAAAACAAAACAACAGCAAAGTCAATTTGTTTCCAAAGACTGAAGCACAGCAAGTGTTCCAAAAGTGGATGGCGTCGCTGGTCTTTACATTCTTGGTTGCAACGGTCGAGATACGATTAAAAAATGTTCCTCTGCGTGCTTTGGTACAGCCAGAAGCCTTAGTGCATCTGCCAGTCCTGTTCGGTGGCCTTACCTGTTGCAGCCCTGGGGATTTGAATTTCTTTTTTTTTTCTTTTTAATGAGTAAAACCATGTGGGGGATCTATTATTTCACTGATCTTTTCCTGTCATATATGAAACTCTAGAGAAAGTTAAAATTGTATAATTGGCAGAATGACTAACGCGGTTTAAACTCGCTGCCGAATCAGTACAGCATGTAATGTATGAGGTGTACTTAAGCGGTCAGGGGTTTCTCTAACTCTTTCCAAGCCAGAGGCAGCTGCATGTTACTGAGTTTCTTCCCTGTGTTTTGACAGAGCGCTCTGAAGTACTTGGTTTCTAATCATGTGACATGATAGAACAAGGTGGGGCAGGAGCAGAGTCAAATAACAACTGTGTATTTTGGAGACAGGTGTAAGCATAGATCTAGATGGGGGTGTACAGCCTTGTTCTGCAGCAGCGCTCTAAGGAAGGGCATCAAACATGAGCAAGAGCAGTTGCTTTTCTGCTAAGAAGGGGTTGGAAATCGTATCTGTTTGTCTTTCTATGGAGTGTTAAGTATTCAAATCACTCTGGTTTGTAGAGGATGTGTCTGTATTTCGGGCTGGTCTCCTTCAGTTCGACTGCTCTCCTGTCCCTCGTTCTATTGAATTCCTCTCCTTGCTTCTGTGTTGTTCTTCTAATGTGCTGAACTATGGCTGGGGCCTTTTGTTTCCCGATGTCTTGCTGTGAGTGTCCGGTGCTGCGCAGCAGCTCGCCCCCCCCCCCCCCCCCCCCCCCAGGTTTGCCTGCCGGTGGCTCAGCGCTCTCGCCCCGCGGGGCCAGCTCTGTCTCTGTCCAAGCTTTCTGCCACGGCTGTCCGGTGGGGAAAGGGGCAGTTGTTGCTCTGGGGAGCCCGTCCGGGCGTGGTCCGAGACGGGGAATGTGGCAGAGCCGAGTGCGAGCAAGAGCCATGGCACTGTCCTTTGGCGGACGCCCTGCCACCCCTCTGCTGTGCGGCAGCCGGCGTCGATGATCCGGCGGGGGGCAGGCATCGAGCATGGATTCTGTCTCGTGGGCTGTGGCAGGTGAGTGCTCGTCTGTGGGTTATGCCGGGGAGAGCCGTTGGTGTCGGTCATCCCCCACCCCTCTCCGGGTCCCCCTGTACCCCCAGTGTCAGAGAAAGACGCAGGTGCTGCTGCGCCGCTGTGACCGCACGGGGGTGCTGCGTGAAACGGCGCTTTGTGCTGCCTGCGCGTGGGGGGTGTGCGGTACTGCAGGCCGGGGTACGCGCATGCGCGCTGGCGGCCGCCTGCGGCGCGCTCTGCTACCACGATTTGACTAGGGTTGGGTACTGGGGCGTGGTACACGCGCGTGTGCGGTGACACCGATTTGTGGCGCTCTCTGCTGCCACCCTGTGACCGAAAAGCAGTACTGCAGTCCCGAAGGCGCTGCCGCGCTCCCTGCTGCCACCCTGTGACCGAAAAGCAGTACTGCAGTCCCGAAGGCGCTGCCGCGCTCCCTGCTGCCACCCTGTGACCGAAAAGCAGTACTGCAGTCCCGAAGGCGCTGCCGCGCTCCCTGCTGCCACCCTGTGACCGAAAGTCGGTACTGCAGGCCCAGCGGAGCTTTCCGCGCTCCCTGCTGCCACCCTGTGACCAAAAAGCGGTTATGCAGCCCCGGCGGCGCTGCCGCGCACCCTGCTGCCACCCTGTGACCAAAAGACGGTACTGCAGCTCCGGGTGCGCGCTGCCGCGCTCTCTCCTGCTACCGCCTACAGTGAGTGGGCTACGCACCGGACGCTCTCACCTTTGTGCCCCGCGGCGGCCCCTTCCCCGGGGGATGTTTGGAAAGGCAGTGGGCGGGGCCTGGGGTAGATGAGTCCCGGGCTCTGCCCAGGGAGCTCCTTCTGGGCGAGGTGAGAGCTGTGGGATTGGGCAAGCTCCAGCAGCACCCACAGTAGAGAGAGCCCTGGGATGCAGCTTGGGCTTTTTTTTTTTATTATTTGTCAGCAGTTTCATACGGAGTGTTAAGGGGTGATGAGAGGGTTCTAAAACACACAGCTTTTTTAACTGACAGTTTTGCTGTGGTTTTGTTCTAGGTTGTCCTGGGTTACAGTGCAAAATGTGCCAAAAGAAAAAAATATTCTATTACCATCTTCAGGAGCTGTTGAGACCAGGTGGGGCGGTGCTCTCTGCCTCCCCCCCCCGGACTATCTCCTGTTACTGGGCACAACAATGCCTTATCGCCTGACTCATCGATAACTCGCTCCTGGACTATCTCCTGTTAATGGCCCATCAAGGAACTGCCTCACGACTCCCCATCCCATTGTGAGATGCTCCGCCCGGGGGTGGGGGGGGCGGGGGGGAAGGAGCCAAGCAGTCCATGCCAAATAAAAACAGAGATTTTGAACACCCTAGCAGCCTTCTTCCAGTGGATTCCCAGAGGAGCTTTTCCCCCCACTGGAGTTCCAGAGGACAAGAGCTACCTACCTACCACTGGACCTTCGGAGGAAGACCAGACTCTTTTACCTGATTGCTGCTTCCACAGAACTACATCCATCGCTTCAGGAGGACTGCAGCCAGCATCTTATCGGACTGCTACTGCCACCCTAACAGGGTGTCAGGTTGTATTCCTGACTCTGTCAGTGTAAACCAGTGGGTTGTTTGTTTTTTCCCTGCCTTGTGTTTTATATATATATATATATATATATATATTAGTAAAGAACTGTTATTCCTATTCCCCGTATCTTTCCATGAACGCCCGTTAATTTCAAAATTATAATAATTTGGAGGGAAGGGGGTTGCACTTTCCATTTCAAGGGAGGCTCCTGCCTTCCTCCACAGACACCTGTCTTTCAAACCAAGACATAGGTGCACTGGATTTTCCTGGAATTCTGAACTTCCTGCAGGATGGCAACTTGTTTTTTGTGACAAGGGTTTGTGATCCCATTTCCTTTCCTAGGACTGAAGGTGAGATTATCGAGTAGCATGAGGATGTGCACCACATCTGCACCTGTCTATGCCCCCCCATACCCCTGTCTCTGCCTTCAGGTGGGGTTTTTCCCATGCCACCCCGATCTTTGTGGCCTTGACTCCCGTGTGTGTGCCTGGCCCTACTTGTCATGTCCCTGCCTCCCATGGGCCTGCCTTGCCTGCTTTTTTTCATGGTAGGGATGGACAACGACAAGAGTATATGTAAGAAGGCACTCTTTATTAAGTTGCAAAAACCAAGATGGCTGAGATGGTGCAGCAGAAAAAGCGTACCCTTTTATAACCTTTCTTATCTGTCCACCTGTTCATGCACTAAGGCTGCTAAAATGATTCGCTCAATAGCTTTGTCCATTCACCTCCATTCACATAATGATTGGCTGGAGCTCCTACTGTATTTCTCACTGTACCTACTGTTCTCTTGCCAAGTTTCTGCTCTGTGGTATTACTTGCTCAGTCTCTTCTTGCTCAATCTCTTATAACTTCCTCAAACTTGTTTACAACATTCTTCATCCACTTCTTCTGTCTTTTCAAGGGTATACTGGAATGCTGTCAAGGTCAACTTCATCTTCCTCAATCAGGTTATCCCTGACAGATTTTTGTACCCACTTTATGGGTGTGCATAGCTCACACCCTATCCTCCCCCTGTGCACCTGCCTTCCTCCCCCCCCCCGCCCCCCCACCATGGGTGTGCCTTGCACCTGCCTCCCATTACCATGTTTTGTGTCCCCCTCCCCTTGTCCCTGCTCCATGCACCTGCCTTGCCCCCACCACTACAAGAACTGCTGCTCCAGATGCAAACTGTTTTAAACAAACTGTTTGCATTCCAAACTTCGCTCTGGCACTTCCTTGGGCCCAAAATGCCATCACCAGTAGGTATCAGGGGGAATGAGGGGCACCCAGCAGGGACACCCTGAAGTCTCATGGTTTCCATCAGGCTTTCCCAAGGGCAGGGGTGGGTGGGAGAGTGGAAAAGCAGTATTGCTTTTTACATTTTCTTCCTACATCTCCCTCTTCAGAGCTCCTTGTCCCTGGGTGCTTGTTCTTGCCTGTGGCCCCTGTTCCTGATGGGCTCCAGGTGTGGCCAGTGGGGCTAATAACAGGGCCGGCCCTCCTGTGGGCTATAAAGGGGCTGCCTGAGGGAGCTGATAAAGGGGAACTGGCTGAGGAGGTAGCTGGAGCTACCTCCAGAATGGAATGGCTGGTCCCTGTGGTAAGGAAGGATCCCCCTGAGCTGTCCATGATGGAGCAGACCACCAGCACACATTGCTGGCAGCTTGGTGCCTGCATCGGCTGTGTGTGTGAGCCGCTGGCCAGCCTGGCGGTGGAGGGGAGTTGAGAGAAAAGTGTTGGGGTGCTGAAGATCTGAGCTGGTGCCAGGAGCTGGGGTGAGTCACACGTTCTCCTGTGTGTGTCCCGGTCCACCTCTGCTGCCCTGCCTGCCGCTCCTTCTGCTGCCTGGGAAAGGGCTGCCCAGGGATGGGGAGGGCCAGCAATGGCTTTCTGTCCTGGCCCCTTTGCTGTGGGAGCCTGATGGACAGCCTAACACCTTCCTGATTGCACTGGGGCTTCCCCTCAAGCCAGGGGGAGAGGCAGGGCTGGAAGAAAGTGGAGGCTGAGATGGGGTGCGAAGTCAGGGAAAATGTGGAAGTCAAGACGGGGGTGGAAATGGTGTCACTTTTTACATTGTCTTTGTAAGGCTCCCTCTTTTTGTCTTCCTGACCCTATGTGTTAGTTCTTGCCTCTGTTTCTTTTCCCCTATTGCTTTACAATATTTCCCTGTCCCTTGTCTTGTCCCTGCCTTGTGGTCCTGCTGGTCCCTTTGGCCTCTCTCTCCTGCTCCTCCTCGCTCTTATGTATTCCTCCATCTCTCCCTGGGTTTTTTGCTCAGTGTCCCAGTACTCCTCTCTCTATGCTACTGTCCTGCTCCCTGTCCCTCTCCTGTTTGCAGCATCCCGTTTACTGGCTGCCTGTCCCCCACCTCTTCTCTACCTTCCTCCTGCTTTTTCCCTTCTCTCCTGCTGCGTTTGCTGTGTTTGCACACCGAGCCTTGTAGCCAGCTCAGTGCCAGGATTTGTTCTGGGCAGAGGTGAGTAAACTTTTCCTGCCTCCTCTGTGCCCCTGGATGGTATTCAAGCCCCTGGGTGCAGAGCTCGTGGCTGTGGGCAGGTGCCGGGGAGGGGGCCATGTGCTGTGGGGCTTTGCCCAGGCACCTGTTCCTGATGGGCTCCAGCTGGGGCAGGTGTGGCCACTGAGGCTAATGATGGGGCTGGCCCTACTTTGGGCTATGAAGGGGGCTGCCTGGGCATGCCTGCCTGCAGGAGCTGGCTGAGGAGTCAAACCAAGGGGCTTCCACAGGCAACTGTCTCCAGCTGGTCCCTGTGGCAAGGAAGGATCCCTCCCACCCATCCACAACAGAGAATGCCACCATAACACAGCACCAGGACCTTGGCGCCTCTGTTGGCTGCACACGTGTGAGCTGCTGCATGTCCAGGAAACCTCGTGAGAGAAGTGCATTGAGTCACCCACCGCCTGCTCCTAAGGTCAGGCAGCTGGCACTGTGGAGGAGGAAGGGGCAGAGACAGAGAGAAAAGCCTCGGGGCGGTGAAGGTCTGCCGTTGTCACCAGGAGCCACGTGTCCCCTCGTGTGTGTCCAGGGCCATCCCTGCCCCGGTTCTCTGGATCTCTGCCTGCCTCCTTGCCTGTCCCTGCCTCTGTCTGCCTTTCAGGCTGTCTAGTTCCCCAAAGCTTTTTGCTCTTTTGCTAGCATTGCCCTGTAAAGTGTCACCTTCTACCTTTCCTTTCTATGTCGTTTCCTTCCTGGCACCCCACGAGCTCTGTTCTCATTCTGCCCTATTGCTTGTGAAAAGGGCATTTCTAGGTCTCCCTCTCTCCCTGCCTCCATTTATCCAGGTCCCTGTTGATTGTGGGAAGTGTGGTGGGTTTCCACTAGCGCTTTTGTTGTATTTTCTTCCTCTGGTTGAGGAAAGGAAGTGATGGAGCACCTTGGTGGGCACTCAACAGCCAGCCAAGGTCAACCCATGGCAGTTTGCTTCTACTGGGCTCTCTGTTCCTGTTTTTTCCTCCTTGCATGTTTCTTGTACCCCATTGCTTTTGAAAGTTTCTACCTCTCCGTTCCTGTCTTTTAACTTCTCACTTAAGTCTCTTGAACCCAGTCGCTTTTTAAATTTTCTTGCAACCTCTCTCTTGCTCTCCCCCTCCCTGACCTAATTTTAATTTCTTGCCTGTTTCTCGTATCTTGTTGTTTTTCACATTTTTGCCTGCATCCCTTTACGCAGGTCCATATACCTATTCTTTTAATTCTTGTACCCTTTCACATTTAAAATATTCTTTCTGCTTTTCCCTCTGTCCATCTCCCTGACTCTAGTTCTTAATTCTTCCCTCTGTGTCCTCTACCCAACCACTTCTTCAGTTTTGCTTCTTCCATCTGTCACCCTGCCCCCATGTGTTATTTCTTGCCTGTGTTTCCCGTACTCCATCGCTTTTTGAAATATTTGTTCTACATGTGTTTCTATTTGGCTCCCTGTTTCTATTTTTAATTTCTTGCCTATGTTTCTTTTTCCCTGTT
This sequence comes from Leptosomus discolor, assembly GCF_034619465.1. NCBI lineage: Eukaryota > Metazoa > Chordata > Aves > Leptosomiformes > Leptosomidae > Leptosomus > Leptosomus discolor. Next base: position 154,258 of record NW_028237761.1, read on the forward strand.
GCTTTAGAATTTGTCCCCGGCCCTTGTTTTGCCTCTGTCTCGTCAGTCCCTTCTGCCTCACTCCCCATCTCTCCGATTTGTCTCTCGGTCCCTATTTTCTGGTGCAATCTCTCAGCTCTCCTCTCTACACCCTTGTCCCCCTCTCCAGCCCTCTCTTGTTCATGGTGTCCCATTTTCTGGCTCCCTCTCCCAATTTCTTAATGCTTTCCCGTGTTTCTTGTGCCTCACTGCATTGCAATTTCTCTTTCTCATTTTCCCTCCCTCTGGCACCCTGTCCCTCCTTTTTAATTCCTCTCTCTGTCCTGTATGCTCTCACTTAAAAAAAAAAAAAAAAAATTCTTCCTCAATTTTCTTCTATCCACCTCCCCGACCCTATTTTTAAATTATTTCTGTTTCTTGTACCCTGTTGCTCTTAAAGATTTCTATCTACTTTTATCCCACATCCTGTCTTTATTTTTTAATTATGCCTTATCTTTCCTCACCACCATCCTTTTAAATTTTTCTTTCTCTGTCTCCATTTTTGTTGGCTGTCACTTTCTGTATTTTTATATCTTTCCCCTTTATTTCCCTAATCCCTATTGCTTACACTGTATTTTCTACATCTACTCTTTGCTTTTTGATATCTTAAGTTTTAACTTTTTCTTTTTCTTCAGTGCCTTTGCTTTACAGATTTTTCTTTCTACTTCTCCATTACTATTTTTATTTTTTTCCCTTATTTCCTTAATCCCCATCGCTTTTAAAAGTTTCTGTCTACAGCCTTGCCTGTCTGTGTTTCACTGTCATGGTTTGGCTGGTCCAGAATCACAGCCCAGCAATGCTCAGCAGGCTGTTAGCAGTTTGAGTCAGCTACAGGTGTAGCCCAGACCACTGTGTCATGCTCAGTATAAAGGGGGAAGGTTTGCTGAGGAAGGGGATCTCCCGCGGGGCTCCTGCAGGGCTCTCTCCTTTCCCTGCTTCTCCTTGCTCCCGAGGACCCCTCTCCTGTCGATCGTGGCTGCTGCACGTTCATTTGGCCCAGTGTAACTTTGCATGCCTCTGTTGGTAGTGGTGCTGTCTCGTTAAACCCGATTTCACTTCGACCCGCAGGTCTCCTCCCCTTTTCTCGACGCCCCTCCCTGGCTAGTGAGGGGTCATCGGGGGACAGGGCAGCTGTTGCAGTGTAGCCCCGGATACGGGCTGGAGGGGCACGTTCGCTGCCTTTTCTGTCCATCGCCCCCGGATTTCCTCAGAGCCCGCGCTTCTTAAATGGGCTTTCTGCGCGTTTCAGTTCGCTTTGCGGCGCTCTGCTGCCACCATGCGGCCAAGGGCAGGTACTGCAGCCCCGACCCGCGGTGTCGTTCGCTGTTTCCACGCTGCCGTTCGCCCGCAGCGGCCATGCGACACCGCGGGGGCTGCCTGGCGCCGTCTGCTGCCTCCCGGTAAGGCAGCCCCGCTGCCGCTCCGCCCCTCGCCCTCTGCCCGTTCGCGCGCCGGCTCCGGCCCCTCCGGCGCGTCGGTGGTGGGCGGGGCAAGCGCGTGCCGGGCAAACGCGTGCCCGGCAGCAGCACGGCGGCGCGCCGGGGGAGGGCCGAGGCCACCGGTGAGGCGAGCGAGTCATCCCTTTCGGCGGGTGCGCGGGGTCTCCTGGTCGCCGGCCGCCCGGAGGTGCCGTCCCGCTCCCTCCTCCCGCCCCTGGTGCGCGTGCTTTGGCGCTGCCCAGCGGTGCTCCCGCCCGCCCAGGGGTGTGTCTTCCATGCTCCCCCCGCCCGGCAGGGGGCGCGCTTTGCCGCATCCCCCGTTCTGGTGGGCGCGTGTTCCTGCATCCTGTCGCGCCGCCGGAAGCGTCACTTCCGCCTCTCTCCCCGCCCCTCCGGGGCGCGTGGCTTCCTGCACTCTCCGGTGCACCGCCCGGCAGTGCGAGTCGCGGCAGGAGCGGCGCGGTCACCGAACGTTGCGGGGCTGGGGCTGCGGCTGGGGCTCTTCTGGCTCGGGCTCCGCCGGGGGAGCGGGTGAGTGGGGAGCGGGCGATCGACCGGTGGGTCCCGGGGAAAGCCGTGAGGCGGGCGGCCAGGCCGGCGGGGCCCGTGTCGGAGGCGCGGAGCGGGGCGGGGGAGGCTGCGGGCGGAGCCGCGCCGTGTGGGAAGAAGCGGGGGGGAGCCGCGCCGTGGGGGGGAGGGTGGGGAGGGCGGTGTCCCCGCAGGGCCTGAAGCCGGGCAGGCGCCTCTCGCGGCACGGCGGGAGCGGCGGTCCCGGGGCGCGGCGCTGCTGGGCTGCCCTGCCGGTGCGCCGGAGCGGGCCGGGCGGTGCTCGCCGGTGTCTGGGGCGGGGCGGCGGGGCCTGCTCAGTGCCGGGCAAAGGGGACGGAAACGGGCCGGCTGGGGCTCCAGGGGGCCCTGCCCGGCCCCTCGGGCAGAACCTGGCTCGGTCTTCTCGCCGCTGGCCGGGCGACCTGACCAAGAGGTTCCTGTTCCGCCGCCTCTTCCCGGCGTCGCGTTCCGCGTCCCACGAGGGAGATCCCGCGCGGGCGGATGCGGTCGGTGCTTGGGCGATGGCCCACGTGGGGCTGGGGGAGCGCGGAGGGGCCAGGGCGAGTGGAAGGGCCCCGCCGCCCCTCCCCACCCAAGCCCGGGGCAGAGAAGCTGGGGACAAAACGCCGTTAATGGAGCACGGTTCGTTCCCCGGGAGGTCCCTTGGGAGTCGAGAGTGTTTTTTTTTCCGGGCCGAGGAACAGACTTTCCTCCGTGGTAAGTGCAGAGCTGCCTGTTGCCGCCTTGAGAGTTTCTCTTCTCGTGGTTCACCCTGATTTTATGGGTGGGGTGGAGATGGCTTTTTATTTTTAGATGCCCGAGTACATTGTCAGTAACCTGTGGTGTGAGGACAGTGAACTCTTGAGCACCTAGATGCCGGTAGAAATGTAACCAAAGAAACAGGATGGACAGTGATGTTTAAACTTGGTTTATAGTCGATTTGGTTTTTTCATTAGAGTGTTGATGACTGCTTGTCCTGTGGTTCAGTCCACATGCTATTCCGTGGAGCCCTCAGTCTGGGACTTTTATGTGTTAAAAAAAAAAAAACAACTTGTCCTTCAAAAAAAAGGACTAGTCCTTCGTAGGACTGAGGTATAGACTTGGGGAGTCTCTTAAAGACGTGATCAGAATTAAAGCTGGATTTCACTTAACGTTGCTGCTGTTTGTCTTTGCTTTTGTTACTGTCCCCACCGCTCCGTCATGATTGGGAGCTCCGAATCATGCCCTTTTTTTTTTTTTTTCCAATTTGTAATGCCTTTCTCCCCCCTGCCCCTCTCCTAGGACTGTAGCGTACAGACCCTTCATTTAAACATTAGTTTGTTTCCTCACAATTGAGTTCTGATGATTGAAATCGCAGAAATTACACCTGTCTGTCTTACAGATTCAGAGTATTTCTGAACATGTACCCTCACAGACAAATGCTGTGGGGATACGCATCTTCTGCACTTCATCCTCCAGCAGGACAATCCGCTGAGACGGGGACGAGCTGTGAAGGGGCAGTTTCTGCAAGGAGGCAGTTGACAAGGGCAGGTGGGTCGCTGTACATTTTAAGGATAGTATTCGATTTGGGATGTCTAGGGTGAGGAAACCCTGGCTCTATGTAGGCTTGAGAAAAGGTGCGTAGTTATCTGTGTCGATCTAAGGAAGGGAGTTCTGGTGAGACTGAAGCTGCCAATGAGTCAGAAGGAGAAAAAAAAGAAAAAAAAAAAAAGACAGAAAGCACCCAGTTTTCTATGAAAACCAAAATCTCTAGTGGCCTGTCTCAACAGCTGTACCAAAGATGATGCAAAATGCTTTTTCCTCCACTCGGTTGTAGTCATTGCAAACCTTCGCCGAAATAGGAAGCTTTCGATTCCTAGCCCGCTTTGTGCTAAAAGGTGGCTTGTTTTTTTTTTTTTTTCCTCTCTCAGCAGACTATCAACTGGCATCATTTCACCATGGTGACCCTTTCTTCTGCCCTGGAGGTACAAGACTGGCCCAGAGGATCCCGAGTGGCCTACAAGGACAAGGTACGTCTGCCCCGTGCGTCTGCGTTTTTCCCCAGGTACTTGTAGTACGGACTTTAAAGTGAACGTGAAGAACGTGCCAGCTCTCCTTCTCTAGTTTTGATAGGAAGTGCTTCAGCAGAAACACTCAAAATAAGGTCTGTTCTGGAGCACGTTGTGCCTGTGTGAAGTGTACTCCCCTCCGTTTATTTGCTCTTCCTGAGAGCGTGCGTAGCTTTCTGTTTTGTGTGCTTGCTGAGAAACGATTCTGTGAGAATCGTATGGTGCTGAAAGGGGAAAGAAACTGTGCGTCAGAGTTTGGATGTTCTGAAGAAATGGACTGTGTTCCAGATAAAAGCTTTCTCCTTTTTCAGTCCTTAAGTGTTTAAAATATCTCATAGGGGTACGTGAAAACCTGACTGAGATACTGACATCTGTACTAAGAGCAATCAAGGTCGTGGGTTGGTTTTTTTTTTGTGTTGTGTTGTTTTGTTTTGTTGTTTGGGGTTTTTTTGCTTGTTTGGTGGGTTTTTTCCCCCCACCTCTCTCTGGCAAATCTTCCAGTCCTGTTTGGTAGCCTTAAGCATTGCAGAACTGGGTGGTTGATTTCTGCATTGTGTCGTCATCCCTGTCCGTCATGGTCCCATCTGTGTGTGTGTCGTGTGTGTGTGTGTGTCCCCAAAGTAAAATAGTATGGGGATCTCTTATCTTACTAATTTTTTATAAGTTTCATTTCTGATAGGAAAAAACCCCAAACAGTTCATGTTGTGTAATATACAAATGGACTTGCCTTGTTTAAACTGTAACCGCCCGCGAGCTTCAGGGTACGATTGAAGAGGGTGTTTAAGCAATTTGGTATTTCTTCTATGTGTTTAAAAAGAGAGGCTGCTGAATGTTATGGGTGGTTTTCCCCATATTTGGAGGGAGCACTCCAAAGTACTTTATTTCTGTCTGGCTTTCGGTGGTGCATTTCCCTGGCCATTGGGTGGCATCTCTCCTGGGCGGTGCAGCTGCCCAGATGTCCCTCCTAATGGTGTAATGCACAAGAAACCCCCCAGTCGGATGGGAACGGTGTATTTTGGAGACAGGTGATTTAATGGTATCTGCTTGCAGCTGGGTGAGTGCAGTTAACGCAAACATCAAATCAAATACTTTGGTAGTGTGAGCATTGTTGTTGGATGTACATGAACATCCACGTGCCTTTTCGGTATAAAGTGAACGACTGAGATTTGTTCTTTCTTTAAAGAACGTTTTAAACATGACTTTGTTATGTTTATTTAGAGTTTTACACTTCACTCTGCAGATTTATTGACTGAGCAAGCGAGACGTGCAGCAGCAGCGGCGGCGGCGCAAGGGCTGTAGCTGTTGTGGTGAGTCCGAGGATGGTACGAGGTCTTCCTGCGGTCTCACGGGGGTGGGGGGGGGGTGGGGGGTGTATCTCCCCCCAGGGGTGCTGTGAGAAAGGGACGAGACGTTTTCCAGCACTATCAAGGGTGTTTGCTTTTATGCTGAGAATGCTTTCAAAATTGTATTGATGAGTCTTAGTATTGATTTTTTTTTTTAATTTTTTTTTAAGCGTACCGATGGCTCTGGCTTTGAACAGATGTGTTGTAGTTTGAGCTGACCTCCTTTAGCTCAACTGCTATCCTATCCCTCATTCTCACTGAATTCTTCTGCTTTCTCCTGTGTTACTTTTCTCATATGCTGAGACATAACTTGGGATTTTTGTTCTTGAGCTGCCGTGTTGTGTCTGGTGCTGCTCGGCAGCTCCCCCTGCCCAGGTTTGCCTGCCGGCCGTTCAGCGTGCTCGCCCGGCGGCGCCAGCCCTGCGGCCGGAGGCTCCTGGCTCTGTCTCCAGCGGGGACCCGCGGGTGCTGCAGCCGGGGCTGTCCGGTGGGGAGAGTCCGGGGCCCAGAGGGTCTCCTCCCCGCTGTTCTGCCCGCCCCCCCCCCCCCCCCCCCCCATCCCTGTCGTCCGTCCCCCCGTCCCGTCCCCCCCCCCCAAGTGATTCCCATGGAGATGTTGCCCCATGCGAGGTTTTTGCGGGACGTTCCCCCGAACCCCCTGCCCTCCGACCTTGTGCCCCCTCCGCCCCACCATGCTCGGCACCGCCCTCCCACCGCCCCTCGGGTGCCGCCTGCACCCCCCGACTTGCCCCTCGCCCCCAGCCCAAGCTCAGACCCGCCCCTTCCCCGCTCCCGCCCCGCCGGGGGCGTGTCCTCCCGCCCCAGGGGCGCGGGGCCGGCGGGCGCTCGGCGCGCAACGCGCGGGGCTGCAGTGCCGGGGCCGCCCCGGGCACGCGCCGCCCGGCGGGCACTGCTGCCGCGCGGCCAAAGCGCGGTCCCGCAGCGCGGCGGTCGCGCGCCGGGCGTGGCCCTTCCGGCGCGCCGGCGGCGGCTCGCGCATGCGCGGTGCGCGAGAGCAGCATGGCGGCGGGTGAGGGGCGAGGTCGGCGGTGAGGCGAGCGAGCTCCTTCGGCGGGTGCGGGAGTCTCTGCTGGCCGCTGGCCGCCGGGGGTGGCGGGACGGGAAGCCTCAAGGCCCGTGCTGCGGCGGGCAGCCCCGGGGAGCTCCCGGGAGCTGGTGGGAGGGAAGAGGGGAAGGAGGCGGACGCCCCTCCAGGCGCCGGGTGCCTTCCCAACTCGCCAGAGCTCCCCTTGAGCCTTCCCCGGCCCCGCTGGCCCCGCGCAGCTGCCCCCAGCTCCAGCACCTCCCCTGCAGCCTGTCTCCCCAGGTCATCCTGTTGTGATGGCAGCAAGCTGGCCCTCGGATGCACTTGATTCTGCCTTAACGTGGATACCATTAACTGCAGTGCAGGGAAAAAGTGGCATCTCCAGAAGCTGCTGTGGAAGGAGGCGATTTGGCCGGGGATGATCTACGGTCATAATGGTCACTGATTCTCCTTGTCTCCCAGAGGCTGCACTGAGGGCACAGGTGTCCCTTCCTCCCCTGAGGATGCTGTTGTCTGCACCCGCCTCGGTCTTGCCTGGGTTGTCTCTGCCTGACCTCGCTCTCGTCGCGGCGTGGGGGCAAAAAGGGGCGGGCGGAGCACTTGCTGGCTGTGGGCAGTGGACAGGAGCTGCTGCGGCTGAAGCTGGAGAGGCCAGAGAAAGAAGAAGGAATCAGAGGCCGGCCGGCCGGCAGCTGCCTCCCGCCGCAGGCAAGCGGAGAGTCCATGTGCGTAACCCATGGCATGGTACGGCCGTGTGATGCATGAACGAGCGAGGCTACATGTCTAGGAAGCCTTGTCTCGCAAGAGTTGAGACAGCCATGTAATCTTTTAGGTGGAGAACCACCATGTGACCGGAGCTGCAGAAGAGGAAGGGAGGAGAGGAAGAGAAGGAAGCGTCTGAATGGGCAAATTCTCCTGGCAGCACTGAGAACAAGGGATGCGGTGAGTCCTGGGCCCTCGGGGCCCCATCGCCCCACTTGTGTGTCCCAGGCCCTCCCTATCCCTCCCCTGGCCCCCTGTCTTTCACATGGTGCTGTGATTTCCCCCTTGCCCGCCCCTGTCTTTTTTTTTTTTTTTTTTTTTTTTTCCCCCTCCCCTTTCTCAGTCTCTCTCTGTCCAGCTCCTGGTCTCTAATTTTAAATTCCCCTCTCTCTCTGGAAGCCTGTCAGGACTTTTCTCTGTCTGGCTCTCTTCTGTCCCTGTTGTTTAATTCCTTCCTGTGTGCCCTTTTAGGCCTCACCATTTTTATTTGCTCGGTCTCTCTTGGTCCAGCACAAGATCCGGATTTTTTAAAATTCCTCCCTCTCTGCCCTGCAGCCTGTCGCTTTCGAAGTTCGTGTTGCGATTTCATTCCTTTTGCCGTCTCTCCCTGCTGGGATTTTTCAATTGCTCCCTGTCTGTCTCGCAGCCCGTTGTTGCTTTCTTGTTCTCTCTGTCTCTGTTGGGCTCCCTGTCCCTGTCTTGACCCACTTCTAAAAATGCCTTCCTCTCTGCCTCGTATGCATTGTTCTTGAAACTTCCGTTTCCCGACGTCTCTCTGTAGGTTGCTCCTGGTCCCAGATGTTTATTTCTTCCCTCTCTGTCCTGTGGCCTGTTGCGATTTGGTGTTTCTGCGTGTCTCCTGTTCCCGGCTCTCGGTCCCCGTTTTTCAGTTTCTCTCTCAGCCCTGTAGCCCACTGCTGTTATCTGTCTGTCCTCATCTCTCTCTGGCCAGTTGCCTCTCCCCACATATGTGGTTCCTCCCTCTGCCCTGTGGCCCGTCACTGGTTTTCCGTTCTCTGTCCTGCTCCTTTTCCCCGAGTCTTCAGTTGCTCCCTCTCTGTCCTGTAGCCCATCAAGGGGCTTTGTTTCTTTCTCCATCGCTCCCTGTCCGGCTCCCTGCCCCATCTTTTTAATCCTTCCCTTGCTGCCGTGTGGCGGCTCCCCGCTATCTTCCCTTTCTTCATATCTCTCTCTGGACGGCTCCCGCTTCCCTGTTTTTCAGTTTCTTCCTTCTGGGCCCTGTAGCCTGTGGTGATTGTGCTGCTTTCTCCTTCTCTCTGTCCGGCTGTGGATCCCATTTCTTTAATTCCTCCTGCTTCTCCCTGTAGCCTGTCTTTCTGTCTGCCCTCTCCCCCTTTATCTGTCTCCCCACTCCACCTCTGGCGCCCTGTCCCTGTGTTTTAATTCTTCCCTCTCTGCCCTCCAGCTGTTGCTGTGCTTCCTGCGTGTGTCACACTGGGTCCGGCCCCTCATCTCTGTCTTTTCATTCCTCCCGCTCCTCCCTGGAGCTTGTCGTTGTCATTTTCTTTTGCTGTTGCTCTGTCTGGCTCCAGATCCTCGCAGCTTCCCCCCACCCCTGCCCCGCCTCGTTGCTCCTGGCTGTTTTTTCTGTCTCGATCTCTCTGTGCCTGGCTCTGGCTCCCTGTTGTTTCACTCCTCCCTCTCTGTCCTGTAGCCCATCGGCACATTTTCTTTCGTTGGGCTCTCTTTGGCCGTTTCCCTGTCCCTGTTCAGTTTCTTCCTTCTCAGCCCTGTAGTGTGCCGTGATTCTTTTTCTTTCTCCCCCTCTCCCAGCTCCCAGTCCCTCCCTTTTAATTCCTCCCTCTCTGTCCTGTTGCCTGTCAGGAGTCGTGTGTCCTGGAGTCCCCGGCCCACCCCACCCCCCCCAGCCCCTTCTCACTTTCGCACTTCCTGTCCGTGTTTTTTAATTCCTCCTCCTTTGCTGTGTAGCCTGTTGCTTTTTTCTTCTCTCCATCTCTGTGTCTCAGTGCCCCCATTTTTTAATTCTTACTCTCTGCCCTCTACCCTACCCCTATTTTCACCTTTCTCTGACCCTCTGTATCCAGCTCCCTGTCCCTATCGATTATTTTCTCCCTCTTACTCCTGCACCCGCTGCTATTCCCTGCTGTCGCCATCCCTCTCTGTTCAGCTCTCTGTCCCCAGATTTTAATTCCTTCTTCTGCCCCTCCGTAGCCTGTCTGGATTTTCCCCCTGCTCTCTGTCTGGCTCCCTCTCTCTGCCTTTTCATTCCACATTTCTCTGTCCCATAGCCCCAAGCTATTTGTCTGTGTTTCTCAGTCTCTTCTGTCTGGCTCCCTGCTGCTGTTTTTTCTTTCCTCCTTATTTGTCTCATAGCCCATCACTGTTTCGTGGTTTTTTTTTTTTTTTTCTGTCTCTTTGTCCAGCTCCCAGTCCCTGCTCTTGAATTCCTCTTCCCTGTAGCCCGCTGCTGGTTTTTTCTGTTCTCGATCACGCTCTGTCTGGTCCCCTGTCCCTGTTGGTCAATTCTTCCTTCTCTGCCCTGCAGCCCCTGCAGTCTTGTACTTTTTTCCGTCTCTCTCTGGCCGGAGCTCTGTTGCTGCTCATGAGTTCCTCCCTCTCTGCCCTGTAGCCTGTTGCTTTTGTCCTTTCTCCGTCTCGCTTTCTCTGGCTCCCTGATGACGCTATTTTAATATTCCCTCCCTTTTTGTATGAATCGCTATACTTTTTGCTCTCCAGCTTTTTTTTTTTTTTTTCTGGCTCCCCGGCTCTATTTCTTAATTCTTCCACCTGTAGTGTGTAGCTCTGTGGTTTGTACCGTGTTGTTGTTCCCCCCACCCCCGCCCCTTCCCTCCATTGTTGGCTGTCTTGGCTCCCTGTCCCTGTTGTTTCATCCTCCCTCTCTGCCCTGTTCTTTGTTGTCTTTCTCCATGTGTCTCGGTCCAGCTTCCTGCCCCTGTTCTTCTTTCCTTCCTCTCTGTCGTGCTGCCTGTCCCAGTTTTGTCCTGCGTCTCCGTCCTCCTTTGTCGGTCTCTGCCCTGCTCCCTTCTCCCTCTATCTGCTGCCTCTCCTCTTCTCTCCCTGCTGCTTCTTTCTCCACCTGTCGGGCTCCCTGTCCCTGTCTTTCTCTCGCCATCCTGTTCCCTGCCTCAGGCGCTCTCGCTGCATCCGCTACCTGCGTGACTGAAGAAACGTTCGCAGTCTCCTTTGCCCTCCCAGCTGCGTTTGCAGTCCCTTCACAGCAGGCGAGGGGCTGTGAGGGAGCCCAGGGGAGGAGGTGCTGCGCTGCGGGGGTCGAGTGATGGCCCCCCGCTCCTGCGGCACGGCCCAGCCCTCGCCACAGCCGCCGCACGAGCTGTGGGCTCGTTGCCAGGGCCGCATGGCTGCCTGCGGGCGTCCGGCTCGGGCGCCATGCTCAGCGCTGCATCCGGCGAGCAGCAGGCTGTCCTGCCGGCGGGCGCCGCCGGTAACGGCCGCGCGATGCTGCAGGGCCTGTGGGATGGGGCCGCCGTGCCCGCTGCCACTTCCCCGTGAGGAAAGGCCGCTGCTGCCCCCTGGGCACAGGGCTGGTGGGCGTGCTCTTTTCCCTCGCCTGGCTCCCTGACCCCGTTTTCCTTCCACAGACCAGGACTCTGTGTCCTTTCTTTATCTGTGTCTCCCCCTCTCTGTTCTTTTCCCGGTACCTCTCTTTCTCTGCTCCTCAGTTCCTCTCCCTCACCTTATTTTTCTCTTTCTGTTCCTCTGCCCAGCTCCCCATGGCTGTGTTTTCGTTCTCCGTACCTGCTGCCCCAGCGTGGACTGCCGAGCGGTCCCAGGGAAGGGTGAGTGGACGGGCTCTGAGCCCCAGAGCAGGCGTGTTCCTCGCACTTAGATGGGTTTGCAAATAAACCCTCGCTCTGTCTCCTTTGTACTTGCTGAGCAGCGGTCAGAGAGTCCAGGGGAGCAGGTACACAGCGGGGGTAAGGGGCCATGGCTGCAGCTGCGGGCTGGTGCCGGAGGAGCCCCGGAGGGAGCCAGCGAGGCTGATGGCGATGGCCGCTCTGTGTCATGGGGCCGCAGCCCCAGGGGATGGTGCTGCTAGGGCACGCCTGCCCGAGAGTGCCGACAGCAGATGTCGGGCCCCGTCAGGGCAGCTCCCAGGGGTTTTGTGAGCTGGTGGAGAGGAAGGAGGAAGAGGGGCAGATGGCTGCCTCCGGGCACCTGGAGGCCTTCCCACCCCCTGGAAAAGTGCTCCGGCCTGCGCGCCCCATGCAGCTGCCCACAGCTCCAGCACCTGTCCCGTAGCCCCTGACCACCCCAGACCCTGCCCTCGCAGCAGCAAGCTGACCCGCGAACGTGCTTTATTGCCCCATAAGCACGGGTGCCGTTGGCAATGGTCTGGGGCAGGAGGGGGCGTCTCCAGGAGCTCCTGCAGAAGGAGGGGTTCCTGCCTGGGGAAAGGGGTGGCCGTCGCTGTGGACAACAGTTGGCCGTTCTTTGTGTCTCCCAGGGGCAGCGCTGAGGACTTGGTTGCCGGTTCCTCCCCGGGGATGTTGCTGACTGCACCTGGCTCAGGTTTGTGTCCTTATTCTCCCAGTTAAAGCGGTTCCGTTAGTTTAATTCCCTGCCCGGTCACGTTGCTGGTGCCGCAGATACCTGCAGTAGAAGAGCAGGTATCGGCCTTTGCGGTACGGGTCGCTGTCTTTGCTCAGTGCTTTGTACCCCGTGACACGGAGGCAGGTGAGGAAACTCCCCGCTGCTCCTCCGGCCGCCCTTGTGTCTGCTGGGGGTCGCCCCAGCCCCTTTCCCAGGGGATTGCAGGAAGGGTGGTGAGCAGGGCCCCGGGTGTACGAGCCCTGGCCTCTGCACAGGGAGCCCGTTCTGCTCCGGGGCTGCTGCGGTGCGGGCGCTCCGCTGGTCTGGTCGCTGGCGGCAGCTCTTGGAGCCGGCTGGGCTGCGCGGGCGTCGGGGGTTTGCTCACGGCAAGAAGCGGAGGCGTCGGTGTGAGGGAAGAGTTTCGAGACCGGCCGAGGTTCGGCTGTAGGCATAGTAGGAAGTACCCTTTTATGCAGTTGTTTTTGTTGTTTCAGGCTGGCGGTTTTCCGCTGAGGGTTTGGGGGTGGCAAAATGGTTTAATAGCCTGCCATTTTTTTTTTTTAAATTTTAGATGCATTGCATTTTTCTGGAATTCCTGACTATGGGAGATGGAACCTTGTTTTTTTTCCCCACCGTTTTTACTGTGTGCTGTGTAAGTTGCTGATGTCTTGATCTATGCTCTTTTTTCTCTCTTAATAGGACTGATGGTGAAATTGTCCAGCGAGGGTTAGGGTGAGCATCTTGTACTCGCCTGTATACGGAGCTTGAGAGTTTCTCGAGAAGGCATCTTCCCCAGAACTTCTCAGAGAAGAGGGTCTGCGTTCTTTGCGCTGGTAACAGTCTCCAGCCAGGGTCTGTCTTCTGTCGTAGGCCCGGGCACGCGAGCCTTCCCATGACTCCGTTTCTGACTTTTTCATGACGCGCCTGATGAGACGTGTCGTAGTGCCGGTCACAGCAGTTATGTTTCCGTGTAGTTTTTCACCTGTTGTGTGTTTAGCACCGGTTTCTGTGGTTGTAAGGTGCCTGTGTTAGATCTTTCAGCCGCCATGGTTTTTCCGTCAGCTGACCGCCGCTGTGATTCCTTGAGGGGTTCAGTGGTAAGGAGGCGGTCGGTGGTGCTTGTTCCGTGTGCGCTATACTGCACATTAATGAGGTCTCAATGCTCCGGAGGTTTATTCTTTTGCGGTAGGCGGGCGCATCGGTAGCCGCACCGAGGGTCTCGTGCTCCTCGACTCACCGGGGTACCGCCGACCGAGCGCTCCCCGTCTCGCGCGAGAAGCTCCACACACAGATCTGTCCAGCATGTCTCGTGTCCGAGAAGGTGACGAGTGGTCCAGGATGCGCTGGGGTATCCGCTGTCGAGCGGTCTGTTCTCACGGAGCCCTCTTCTGGGACGACGACTTCTCCGCATCCTGTGGATGTTGGGTCTTGGGGCCCGGCTTCTCGCGCGTCCACCGTTGCGGTTGCGGCCGCGGCCGTATCTTTTCGTCAGGGGCCGTGGCATTTGACTTCCGGGGTGGAAGGTGCTAAGGGTCGTACGCGTAGGGCCAGGTGTTGCTTTGGCTTTGGTTTTCTGTGATGGCTGGCTGGCTGTTGTTGGAGTCTAGAGGGTATTCCTACATGGAAAGGAGATCTCCGGAACCGTTAAGCTGTTGCTCCGCAGCCGGGTGACTCGTTCGATGCCGTTTTCAGATGCAGTGAGACGAGCCGTGCACCAAAGGGTTAGAGGAGGGGCGGGGGAGCGGCCATAAGAAGGTGGGTCGGCACGCGGTGTCAGCGGGCAGATGCGGCCGATGGCTGTGTGAGCAGCTGACAGGTCTTGGTAGGTTTGTTGTATTCCAAAGGCACGAAGTAGCGAGCGAAGCAGGGTATCGGCACTGCGGGTGGCTGGGGCGAGGTGAGCTGGGACTGGTGGGCTGCAGCAGAGAAGTTACTTTTCAGGCGTTGTGTCGTTTGTGAAGTTTATAAGCATCCCTTATGGGTTGTGTTTTACAGGTGGTACCGGAGCCTCAACGCGGCAGCTGGCAGAGGTAGGGTGGGTGGGCGGCCGAGGTAGAGGAGGAGGAGAGGGGAATGGGCACGGGCAGGCTGTGGTTTCGGGCGGTATCTCAGCACGTGCCTTTTGTTTTGGCTTTCGCAGGTCACGCACATAGCCTCGGAGGGGCGAAGCTGCGCGCCGACCAGCGGCCTGAGGAGGCGAGGCGGTTGTCAGCCGGGCCGGCGTCCAAGAGCGGAGCATCCTGCGGCAGCTCGGTCAAGCGTTTCTGTGCGTTTGTGCACGTGTTACGCAGCTGCCTTTGGAGTTGGGTGAGCTTTTGAGGTGGTGAGCTAAGGAGCAGCAAGGAGGAGCGTGGGGCTGGTGATTTCTCCCAAGCGTGACGGTATTTCTCTGTCTGTTGCTACCTTAGGGGGGCCGCAAGCGATGACAGCTGCAGCGTCCAACACGGGAATCGGTGCGGAGCAGTTGAGCGGAAGACCACGTTCCTTTTGAGGAGGAGGGTGTTTCGAGGAGGTCTGTGGTGACCCGTGTGACAGCTACCACTGTCAGCGGTGTGTGTGGGGTTTTTTTTTTTTTTTCTGTAGGCGATGAGGAGGAACGTGGCAACTGCAGGAGTAATCAGGTTAGTTGATGTGGTTTCTGCTGAGGATGGACGCGGATCCCCAGCCCTCTGGAAGCGAAGCTGAGGGACCAGGGACCGTTGTCCTGCAGTGCGTAACTTTGATTTCAGTTGGAAAAGGGATTTTCCTGGAATGGAAATCTTTCTCCTTCAAAGAAATTGCGTTGTACGAACTGCCTGTCGGACTCTGTGTGCTTGGCTGTAGAAGTCATGAGCAGTGAGACTTTTTGCCCTCTTTTGAAAAACAAAACAACAGCAAAGTCAATTTGTTTCCAAAGACTGAAGCACAGCAAGTGTTCCAAAAGTGGATGGCGTCGCTGGTCTTTACATTCTTGGTTGCAACGGTCGAGATACGATTAAAAAATGTTCCTCTGCGTGCTTTGGTACAGCCAGAAGCCTTAGTGCATCTGCCAGTCCTGTTCGGTGGCCTTACCTGTTGCAGCCCTGGGGATTTGAATTTCTTTTTTTTTTCTTTTTAATGAGTAAAACCATGTGGGGGATCTATTATTTCACTGATCTTTTCCTGTCATATATGAAACTCTAGAGAAAGTTAAAATTGTATAATTGGCAGAATGACTAACGCGGTTTAAACTCGCTGCCGAATCAGTACAGCATGTAATGTATGAGGTGTACTTAAGCGGTCAGGGGTTTCTCTAACTCTTTCCAAGCCAGAGGCAGCTGCATGTTACTGAGTTTCTTCCCTGTGTTTTGACAGAGCGCTCTGAAGTACTTGGTTTCTAATCATGTGACATGATAGAACAAGGTGGGGCAGGAGCAGAGTCAAATAACAACTGTGTATTTTGGAGACAGGTGTAAGCATAGATCTAGATGGGGGTGTACAGCCTTGTTCTGCAGCAGCGCTCTAAGGAAGGGCATCAAACATGAGCAAGAGCAGTTGCTTTTCTGCTAAGAAGGGGTTGGAAATCGTATCTGTTTGTCTTTCTATGGAGTGTTAAGTATTCAAATCACTCTGGTTTGTAGAGGATGTGTCTGTATTTCGGGCTGGTCTCCTTCAGTTCGACTGCTCTCCTGTCCCTCGTTCTATTGAATTCCTCTCCTTGCTTCTGTGTTGTTCTTCTAATGTGCTGAACTATGGCTGGGGCCTTTTGTTTCCCGATGTCTTGCTGTGAGTGTCCGGTGCTGCGCAGCAGCTCGCCCCCCCCCCCCCCCCCCCCCCAGGTTTGCCTGCCGGTGGCTCAGCGCTCTCGCCCCGCGGGGCCAGCTCTGTCTCTGTCCAAGCTTTCTGCCACGGCTGTCCGGTGGGGAAAGGGGCAGTTGTTGCTCTGGGGAGCCCGTCCGGGCGTGGTCCGAGACGGGGAATGTGGCAGAGCCGAGTGCGAGCAAGAGCCATGGCACTGTCCTTTGGCGGACGCCCTGCCACCCCTCTGCTGTGCGGCAGCCGGCGTCGATGATCCGGCGGGGGGCAGGCATCGAGCATGGATTCTGTCTCGTGGGCTGTGGCAGGTGAGTGCTCGTCTGTGGGTTATGCCGGGGAGAGCCGTTGGTGTCGGTCATCCCCCACCCCTCTCCGGGTCCCCCTGTACCCCCAGTGTCAGAGAAAGACGCAGGTGCTGCTGCGCCGCTGTGACCGCACGGGGGTGCTGCGTGAAACGGCGCTTTGTGCTGCCTGCGCGTGGGGGGTGTGCGGTACTGCAGGCCGGGGTACGCGCATGCGCGCTGGCGGCCGCCTGCGGCGCGCTCTGCTACCACGATTTGACTAGGGTTGGGTACTGGGGCGTGGTACACGCGCGTGTGCGGTGACACCGATTTGTGGCGCTCTCTGCTGCCACCCTGTGACCGAAAAGCAGTACTGCAGTCCCGAAGGCGCTGCCGCGCTCCCTGCTGCCACCCTGTGACCGAAAAGCAGTACTGCAGTCCCGAAGGCGCTGCCGCGCTCCCTGCTGCCACCCTGTGACCGAAAAGCAGTACTGCAGTCCCGAAGGCGCTGCCGCGCTCCCTGCTGCCACCCTGTGACCGAAAGTCGGTACTGCAGGCCCAGCGGAGCTTTCCGCGCTCCCTGCTGCCACCCTGTGACCAAAAAGCGGTTATGCAGCCCCGGCGGCGCTGCCGCGCACCCTGCTGCCACCCTGTGACCAAAAGACGGTACTGCAGCTCCGGGTGCGCGCTGCCGCGCTCTCTCCTGCTACCGCCTACAGTGAGTGGGCTACGCACCGGACGCTCTCACCTTTGTGCCCCGCGGCGGCCCCTTCCCCGGGGGATGTTTGGAAAGGCAGTGGGCGGGGCCTGGGGTAGATGAGTCCCGGGCTCTGCCCAGGGAGCTCCTTCTGGGCGAGGTGAGAGCTGTGGGATTGGGCAAGCTCCAGCAGCACCCACAGTAGAGAGAGCCCTGGGATGCAGCTTGGGCTTTTTTTTTTTATTATTTGTCAGCAGTTTCATACGGAGTGTTAAGGGGTGATGAGAGGGTTCTAAAACACACAGCTTTTTTAACTGACAGTTTTGCTGTGGTTTTGTTCTAGGTTGTCCTGGGTTACAGTGCAAAATGTGCCAAAAGAAAAAAATATTCTATTACCATCTTCAGGAGCTGTTGAGACCAGGTGGGGCGGTGCTCTCTGCCTCCCCCCCCCGGACTATCTCCTGTTACTGGGCACAACAATGCCTTATCGCCTGACTCATCGATAACTCGCTCCTGGACTATCTCCTGTTAATGGCCCATCAAGGAACTGCCTCACGACTCCCCATCCCATTGTGAGATGCTCCGCCCGGGGGTGGGGGGGGCGGGGGGGAAGGAGCCAAGCAGTCCATGCCAAATAAAAACAGAGATTTTGAACACCCTAGCAGCCTTCTTCCAGTGGATTCCCAGAGGAGCTTTTCCCCCCACTGGAGTTCCAGAGGACAAGAGCTACCTACCTACCACTGGACCTTCGGAGGAAGACCAGACTCTTTTACCTGATTGCTGCTTCCACAGAACTACATCCATCGCTTCAGGAGGACTGCAGCCAGCATCTTATCGGACTGCTACTGCCACCCTAACAGGGTGTCAGGTTGTATTCCTGACTCTGTCAGTGTAAACCAGTGGGTTGTTTGTTTTTTCCCTGCCTTGTGTTTTATATATATATATATATATATATATATTAGTAAAGAACTGTTATTCCTATTCCCCGTATCTTTCCATGAACGCCCGTTAATTTCAAAATTATAATAATTTGGAGGGAAGGGGGTTGCACTTTCCATTTCAAGGGAGGCTCCTGCCTTCCTCCACAGACACCTGTCTTTCAAACCAAGACATAGGTGCACTGGATTTTCCTGGAATTCTGAACTTCCTGCAGGATGGCAACTTGTTTTTTGTGACAAGGGTTTGTGATCCCATTTCCTTTCCTAGGACTGAAGGTGAGATTATCGAGTAGCATGAGGATGTG